>NW_017673691.1:120932-124082 GCF_001879085.1 Nicotiana attenuata
ATCTCTTTCACCTAATGTACAGGTTAGATGTTATATGAGAATCAGAAGCATATAATGATGCAGCTAAATGTTACATACTAAACCAGAGACCAAAGATGTACATAAATTAAGGAGCTACGCCAGCTTTTGCAAAGTGATTTGAAGAACTTTAATTCCTTTGTTACCAGTAAATAGATACTTATTGTGTAACACATATATGAGTTTACTTTTATTACTATTAAAAGTAGTATACCATGAAAGTCTCAAGGGTGAGTCTACTTTGTCATATTATGCCATTAATTAAGGATAAGACGGTGGGTTCAAGTCCCAACGCACCACGAAAGTAAGACATCGGGTTTGAGTCCTGATGCAACATGATAATAAGAATTGGGTTTGAGTCCCAACGCATTATGGCCTATCATACCTTTACACAGGTAAGGCATTGGGTTTGAGTCCCAGTGCACCATATTGATGATATAATGATGACTAAAGAAAAATAATATATTTTTCATGAAAATGCATGAAGTTTGTCCCACTTGATTTGCTCCATTCTTGAAGTGAATGTGATAGCGATGCATAATAAGTCTAAATAAAGACAAGTGGTTGACTAATGAACGTGGGCGTGCCAAAGACCAAAATAATATAGTCATCATTGTGGTAAATGTAAAAAAGAGAACAATAAGGGTTCTCAGAATAATCCTTCAAAGGTGAAGGAATTGTGTATCAATATAGTCTGTAAATATGAGGCACGCTCAGACAATATAGTCCATTTTTGAAAGAATGCGACTTGTGACAAGCATTGCAAATGCAGACTCATTCTTGAAAGTGAATGTGAAAATATACATGTGATATAAATTATGCATAAGAATGTGCTTATACATGGTTGTATAAATACCACAACTCAGCTCTAAGGGAGGTTTGAGAGAAATAAAGTTAATAAATATTACAATGTGGTTACATGAATATGTCATCGGTCGCGTACATGTGGTACGCCAAAAATATATTGTCATGCTTTATAAAAAGTTGTTAAAGGCAAACTAAAGTAAGAAATGATTTCGCTTATGATGATTTTGACCATGACAATTATTATGATATGATTTTCTTCGTGAAGGAGACATTCACCATATGGATGGTGAGAAAAAAGTCTTGTAGTACAAAATCAATTAAGAGCTCCGAAAGGGCTAATTTTTTACTACTCCGATAAATGAAAATGTTCATGACATTGATATTGTAGTAAGTCTCAAACGAAACTTTTGAGTTTTAAGTATAATAGCCAAAGTGGTTGGCATTTGAGACTATAAATGAAAGGAAGATTGAATATCTTCATATTACTATATTCATACCGGGTAAATATGAAAGGTTACCCGATTTTTCTTCTATTTGTACTACAGATGTATAAGCATCGTGATGGAATCACATGCCATAAGTAAACTAGAGGTTTATTGAAACAAATATTAGTTGGCATGACCAGTTGACCATCCTGGTTCAATTATGATGTGAAAATTGATTGAGAATTCACATTGGCATATATTAAAGAAATAGAAGATTCTTTAAGAATTCTCTTGTGATGTTTTTTTTCTCATGATATACTAGTTAAGGTTGGGATTGAATCCCTTGATATCTGGAACGAATAAAAGGTGATATATATATGTATGGGCCCAATCACCTGCCATGTGGATCGTTTACTATTATATGATTTTAATAGATGCATCTATTGTATGGTCACATGTGCGTTTATTATCAACTTGCACTTTGGTTTTTGCAAGGTTGTTTGCTCAAATTATTAGAGCACAGTTCCAGAATATATATATTATGATAATTTATCTTGATAATGCTGGTTTAAATCCAAGTTGGTTTAGCAGAAATTGTATGCCTCCAATTATAGCTAAACCATTGGTTATGAGAACAAAACTCCAAATAGAAATTTTGTATTAAGTATATTATTTATTATTTAATATACAATAGCACTTGTACGCATCTAGCCAACAAGTTATGATAAATTCTCCCCATCACAATTGGTTCAGGGTCAGGAACCAAATATTTTCATCTAGAAATATGGATGTACTATATGATTTAATTGTGCCACCACAATGCACAAAGATTGGTCTCAATGAAGGTTGGGGATATGTGTTGGTGATCCCAATATTAGGGGGAGAAAATGAGCAGCTGAAAAAAAGTAATACATGGAATGAATTATTATGAGTATATTAGATCCTCGTACAAGAAAATATGAACTTGAAGTTCAAGTGATAATTCATTTTCAAAATATTTCCATGCGCATTTGCTGACCCAAAATAAAATTTCAGCTACTAATGCTCCAAATAGAATAAAGTTCATGATGGACATAGTCTATGAAACTCTTGAAGCGTAATAGACTAATCGGTTCCAAAGATAAAACTCCTTGAAGAAGGAGAGGAGCAAATGTTCAAGATGGTCATAATAAGGAGGCAAGTGCTTTATAAGAGCACCATGACATAACATTTTATAAGACCTCATGGGAGAGGCTCAGGTACTTGAAAATAATGAGATCTCGATAAGTTATGTCTTTATTATGCGATGATGGAACCGATGTAAAATGATCGTTGATGATGTTGTTAATATAATGTAGCGCTCAATATTATTAATATTGACGAGGATCTTGAGCTCAAATCTGTCATGGAATTTGGACAGATAAATGATTGGCCAAATGAAAATTATGCAATGAAATTGACTTCACCTGAAAAATGTGAAGTTGGACGGATAGTCCCCACACCTGAAAGTGAAATGAAAAATCAAGTCGATAGACATAAAGACGACTTGTGGCACAAAATTTTCGTAAATATCCTGGTATTAGGAGACATGTTCTCCTGTGGGGGGTCTGACAATACATTTGATATGCATATAATGAAAATCCTTGAATGATTTAAATTGTTCTGAAGCATATTAAGGTTCCCAAGAAATTTATTAAATAAATCTTCGGCAGATCCTTATGTAGATTAGAGCGATCATTGCGTACATGATTTATTTTTGTGTCTAGTGCAATTGGTGCACTAATATATCTGGCTAGAACCATGAGTATAACAATATGCTAGCAAGATATAGTTTTATTTCAATGTGGAGATATTGGAATACAATTAGTATTATATTTCAAAAGGAATACTTGATTTAGATTTGTTTATTCTAACAAATATC
>NW_017673692.1:0-4029 GCF_001879085.1 Nicotiana attenuata
GAAGTAGAGGACAACGTAACTCAACTATCAGCAAAAAACATACAGGAAAAATCAAAGACAAGTGCACGGCATCACCCTTCGTGCTTTTACTCTCGTACTCACCAAAACAATCAAATAAAGTGCACGGCATCAACCTTCGTGCTTTCCCTCACATAACTCTCATATCATGGCACGGAATGATCCTCGTGCAATTGTAATCAAATCAGAGCACGGAATGTTCCTTCGTGCATAAATAATCAAAACATGGCACGGAATGACCCTTCGTGCAATCAAACATGGCACACAATGTTCCTTCGTGCATAAATAATCACAACATGGCACGGAATGACCCTTCGTGCATATCACTCTTCCTCCCCCAAACAACAATCACAAACAACAGGGCGAGGGGATAGACAAACAACATTAAATATCCCGGCAAGGGAGAACCAAGCAAAACAGCTAAATCTCGGCAAGGGAGCAACAACAATATGTTCAAACATCCCGGCAGGGGAGATAATCACATCCCTTTTTACTACGTTCATTCCTTACTTTATAATCTGGTCAAAAATCGAGCCAACGCTCCAAGGAGTTCACAAATCATATTTCCTTCTCATTCCTTCCATATCATATAAAAACCACCAATTAACAAAGAATAGTCACTACCGAATCCCAAATAAGCACAAATAAGGACTCACGGTCATGCTAGACACCGGTGTATAGATACTCGTCACCATGCCTATACACCGTACTCAACATTTAGCAATTAGCAAATAATACTCTAATCCTATTCCCTCAAGCCAAAGTTAGATCGAACACTTACCTCGAATGCTCCACACTCAACTCAAGCCTCTAGTATAGCTTTACCCCTCGAATTCGCCTCCAACTCAGTCAAATCTATAAAATAATGACTTTACAATATTAATAATAGCTAAACAAACTAAACCCAATACTTAAATATGAATTTTCAAGCTCTCTTCTAAAAATTCCAAAATCGCTCCCGGGCCCGCTTGGTCAAAGCACGAGGTTCGAACCAATTCCATGTTATCCATTCCCCCACGAGCCCGAATATACAATTTGTTTTCAAATTCGACCCCAAAACGAGGTCTAAATTCAAGAAAATCGAAAAGCCCTAACACTACCCATTTCCCCCAATTTCAACCCTAGATTACATGTTCTAGGCCTAGGATTTCATTGGATGATGATAGAAAATGAAGAAAATGAGTTAGGTAATACTTACCCAAGAATATTTGGTGAAGAAATGCTCCAAGGATCGTTACAAGGCTGTGGAGAAGAAAGGTTTTCGTGAATTGGGAAAAAATCCCGAAATGGGTTCTGTTTTTGGTATTTAAAATCGCTGGACAAATTTGCCTTTCGCGTTCGCGACATGGGGGTCGCGTTCGTGAAGGAGGGGGGGCTGGGAAGCACCGCGTTCGCGACAGGGGGAGTGCGAACGCGCAGAGTAAATGGCTGGGGTCTGGGATCTGGGCCTACGCGAACGCATGAGGAGACAAGCGAACGCGTTGAAGGAAGCAGCAAAGCTTCGCGATCGCGATGGCCAGAACGCGAACGCGAAGGAGAAAAGGGAGCAAGGCTATGCGAACGCGGGAGGGCTAGTGCGAACGCGATGAAGAAAATCCCTGTGTAAAAATTGCAGAAAATCTGCTAACTCCCTAAGTCCAAAACTACCCCGAAAACCTCCGAAAACACTCCCGAGCCCTCGGGGCTCCTAACCAATCACACACACTAACTCGACAACATCTTACGGACTTAACCATGCGATTAAATCACCAAAATAACATAAAAAACGAGGAATTAAACCTCAAAATCATCAGTTTTTCATCAAACTTCATAAACTTCAAATTTTAGATATTTGGGTCCGAGACACGTCAAATGATGTCCGATTTCAACCAAATTTCACAGAAAGCGCTTAAACCATATATAAGACTTGTACCGGGTGTCGGAACCAAAATACGAGCCCGATACCACAGTCTTTTAATCAATTATTATTTCTATTTTCCTTAATAATTTCAGAAAAACAATTTCACAGAAAAATTCATTTCTCGGGCTCTAGACCTCGGAATTCGACTCCGGGCACATGCCCGAGTCCCATATTTTTCTACGGACCTTCCGGGACCGTCCAATCTCGAGTCCGGGTCCGTTTACCAAAAATGTTGACCGAAGTCAACCTTAAACATATTAATATCAAAATTCTTCAAATTTTTCACAGAATTCACATATTTCAACATAAAAGCTTTTCCGGCTATGCGCCCGGATTGCGCACGCAAATCGAGGCAAGTAAAAATGAGGTTTTCAAGGCCTCGGAAGCACAGAATGAATGAGGAAACAGGTGATGACCCTTTGGGTCGTCACATCCTCCACCTCTAAAACAACCATTCGTCCTCGAACGGACAAAGGAAAGAAGTACCTGAGTCAGGAAATAGATGTGGATAATGGCTCCGCATGTCAGACTCGGACTCCCAGGTCGAGGCCTCAGGGGGCTGACCTCTCCACTGAACACGAACAGAAGGAAAACTCTTCGACCTTAGCTGTCGAACCTGCCGGCCTAGAATAGCTACCGGCTCCTCCTCATATGACAGATCCTTGTCCAACTGGACCGTGCCGAAGTCTAATACATGGGTAGGATCGCCGTGATACCTCCGAAGCATAGACACATGAAAAACTGGATGCACGGCTGATAAGCTAGGTGGCAATGCAAGCCTATAAGCCACCTCTCCGACTCGATCAAGAATCTCAAACGGACCAATGAATCTAGGGCTAAGCTTGCCCTTCTTCCCGAATCTCATCACGCCTTTCATAGGCGACACTCGGAGCAAGACCCGCTCACAACCCATGAAAGCTACATCCCGAACCTTACGATCTGCATAACTCTTTTGCCGCGACTGAGCCGAGCGAAGCATGTCCTGAATGATCTTGACCTTATCCAAGGCCTCCTGAACTAGATCTGTACCCAATAACCGAGCCTCTCCCGGCTCAAACCATCCGACTGGAGAGCGACATCGCCTACCACACAACGCCTCATATGGAGCCATCTTAATGCTGGACTGGTAGCTGTTGTTGTAGGCGAACTCTGCTAAAGGCAAATACTGGTCCCACGAGCCACCAAAATCAATGACACAGGCTCGGAGCATATCGTCCAATATCTGAATAGTCCTCTCGGACTGGCCGTCCGTCTGAGGATGGAACGCTGTGCTCAACCGAACCTGGGTGCCCAACTCCTGCTGAACTGCTCTCCAGAAGCACTCAGCTAACCTCTCTGATGAATAGGTGGCTGCAACAGGAATAAAATGCGCTGACTTGGTCAGCCTATCAACAATGACCCAAATAGCATCAAATTTCTTCCGAGTCATCGGAAGTGCAGTAACGAAATCCATGGTAATCCTCTCCTACTTCCACTCGGGAAGCTCAATCCTCTAAAACAAACCACCAGGCCTCTGGTGCTCATACTTGACCTGCTGACAGTTCATACATCGAGCCACATACGCAACAATATCTTTCTTCATCCTACGCCACCAATAATGCTGCCGCAAGTCCTGATACATCTTCGCGGCGCCCGGGTGAATAGAATACCGAGAACTATGGGCCTCCGCTAAGATCAACTCTCGAATCCATCGACATTGGGCACACAAACTCGCCCCTGCAATCTCAAAACACCATCATCATCTAAGGTCACCTTCGTGGCACCTCCACGCTGCACCGTGTCTCTCAGGACACACAAATGGGGATCATCAAACTGCCGATCACGGATACGCTCCAATAATGAAGAACGAGCGACGGTGCAAGCTAACACTCTGCTAGGCTCAGAAATGTCCAACCTCACAAATCGATTGGCCAAGGCCTGAATATCCAAAGCAAGCGGTCTCTGGCTGACCGGAATATAAGCAAGACTACCTATGCTGGCGGACTTCCTACTCAATGCATCGGCCACCACATTGGCTCTCCCCGGGTGATACAAATTAGAAACATCATAATCTTTCAATAGCTCCAACCACCTCCTCTTCCTCAAGTTCAACTCCTTCTGCTTGAACAAGT
>NW_017673692.1:8584-124061 GCF_001879085.1 Nicotiana attenuata
GACGGCGCGCCACACGATCCCATATCATAGTTCAAAATGTCGGGCTTTGTAAAGGAGGCCCCATTAGGGAAATTCGACAACATAACACTTTAACCCGGCAAGGGTACAGCTAACAGCCCAAATATCCCGGCAAGGGAGAGTACATAATAATAGTCTACACGTCCCGACAAGGGAATAATCACAACACATCCTCTTTTAAATCACTTCTTTCTCAACTATCACATTCTTGTTCGAGCCAACGCTCCAAAATATACCAATAACAATTCTTCCTCAACCGTTCACATTATATGAAATTTATCAATTAAACAAGGAAGTTGTGTCACATCATTCGAATTAAAAGCAATTAAGACTCACGGTCATGCAAGACTCCGGTGCATAGACAACCGTCACCATGCCTATACACCGTACTCCACATTTAGCAAGTAGAAGATAACATCCTAATCCTATTCCCTCAAGCCAAAGTTAGAACAAACACTTACCTCGGTCCAAGAATAGCAATCAACTCTCTAATACCGCCTTTCCTCTACAATCCAACTCCGAAACAATGATATCTAGGCATAATTAGTTCAATAATATCAATAAGGGCTCAAAAACATAATCCCATAGCCTAGAAATGAAATTCCTATCATTCTTCCAAAAATACCAAAATTCGACACTGGTCCCACATGATCCAAACACGAGGCTCGGACCCAAACCCAATCACCCATAACCCCACGAGTTCAAATATATAATTTATTTCAAGATTCGACCCCAAATTGAGGTTGAATCACCCAAAATCCCCAAAGCCCTAACTCTACCCAAAACCCCCATTTTCTACTTTGATTTCAAGGTTTAGGGCTAGGAATTTAGTAGTTAATAGAGGAAATTGAAGAAAACAAGTTGAACAATGCTTACCCAAGAAGTTTTGATGAAAGGGAGCTTCAATGGATGCCTAAGTGCTTGGAGAAGAAAGGAGTTCGTGTATTTTTATGAAAAATCCCGAGCTACTGTTCTGTTTTTAACTTAAAAATTCGCTGGGCAAAAATGCCCTACGCGTTCGCGTGAATGAGGACGCGTTCGCAAAGGGTGGATGGTTTAAGGCATCGCGAACGCGAGGTGCTAATCGCGAACGCGTAGAAGAAAATGTTGGGGGGGTCCAGGGATTGTTATACGCGAACGCGTGAGGGGCCACGCGAATGCGTTGAGGAAGCTGGTAAAGCTACGCGTTCGCGATAGTGAGGATGCAAACGCGAAGGAGGGGCATTTAGAACTACGCGATCGCGTGAAGTAGGGCGCGAACGCGTAAGAGGGGAAGACCAAAGCACTGCGAACGCGAGCCTGAGGCCGCGTTCGCGAAGAACAAAATGCCTGTGTAAAAAATGCAGCAGAATCTGATCCTTTCCTAAGTGTAAAAACACCCCGAACCACCTCCAATTCACCCCCGAGCCCTCGGGGCTCCTAACCAATCACACACACTAACTCAATAACATCCTACGAACTTACTCGAGCGATCAAATCGCCAAAATAACATCAAAAATCATCGAATCAATCCTCAAGATCATCATTTTCATTTCAAACTTCATAACTTCAAATTTTAGATATTTAGGTCCGAAACACGTCAAATGACATCCGATTTCGACCAAACTTTACAGAAAGCGCTTAACATATATTTAAGACTTGTACCGGGCATCGGAACCAAAATACGAGCCCGATACCATAGTCTTTTAATTAATTTTCATTTCCATTTTTCTTAATAATTTCAGAAAAACAATTTCACAGAAAAATTCGTTTCTCGGGCTCTCGACCTCGAAATTCGACTCCGGGCATATGCTCGAGTCTCATATTTTTCTACGGACCCTCCGGGACTGTCAAATCACGGGTCCGGGTCCGTTTACCAAAATGTTGACCAAAGTTAACTTTAATCTTTTTAAAGCCATATTTTGAAAATTTTCACAGAATTTAACATATAAGCTTTCGGGCTACGCGCTCGGACTGTGCACGCAAACCGAGGCAAGCAAAAATGAGTTTTTCAAGGCCTCGGAAGCACGGAAAAGAGAGACATGCAAAATGTCGGTAAATCTTCTTTTGTCAATAGCTATTTTTTCTTTATATACTTGAAGGAAATAAATAATTCATATCTAATAATAACACAATCACTCATATAATTTTTATACTACAATGTCATGCACAACAAAAAAAATTTGAATTAAAACAAAAGAGGCACGTACACATTTTTTTTTGAATATCTTACAACACCATTCAATAGTGGTTCTCAAACAATATAAAATTTTCCCCTCTACATCTTCAGAACAAGCTATGCTAACTGTCAAGATTATGAGCTCTGAGTGAGCTCTACTCCTCCTTCAAGAGGATTCAGAACATTCTAGAATATGTATTTCGGAGAGAGAGAGAGAGAGAAATGAGGAGTGAGGAGTCTCGGATTTGGAAATGAAACTCAAATTATCTATTACTAAGTATTGTCCTCATATACACATAAGCAACAAAGAATACAACTAAACTATCTAAGCTGAAAGCTGGAACCTAACTAATGTTACGCTGACTCAGCAGTGTATATACACGTGTAATACAAGTGTGTATAAATATAGAATATAATCTCAAAACTAACTATAAATAAATTGCAATGCTGACTGCAAAAATATTAACTCACAACAGTTCAATTGATGAGCCTTCATATAAAGAGGCAACTACAAGAATTTTCTTTATCTCAATTATATTGTGAAGACGATAACCTTTGACTAGCTTGCAGACCTTGAGTATGCTCCTAGCTGTTGATACCCAATTTTTCCCTAAGTATTTTTATGTACTCAAAATATCCTCAAAATAGCATATACATGAATATATAAGCATTCCCAAGAGTTTTGATATTTTTCCTTAATTTAAATCAATATATTGTCTATTTAACAGTACAAAATCTAATAATTATTCCCAACATTATCATTTTTTTGTGAACAACTTATTTTATTCTCATATTTATACCAAATATAATTAAGGTCATTTTTTGTATATTTTTACAAATTTGTTTGGTATTTTTAAAGCTAAATTGCATGTAATTGCAATTATAGCCCATCTTGTGATTTATGACATTTTACGTTTATATAATTAGTCCCAGCTTTTTTTAAATTAATATTTATATAATACTTATTTATCCAGTATGTTTAATTTATTTTTAAAATCAGTATTACCATTTTTATAAAATTAAAAGGGTAAAATTGGCCATTTCAAATTTTGCCTTATTGCATTTCAATTTTAGCCAATTTGGCACTCCATCTCAGCCCCAATTTAAAAACCCAATTACCCAGCCCAATTAACACGTCTACCCGACCCATACCCTT
This sequence comes from Nicotiana attenuata, assembly GCF_001879085.1. Lineage (NCBI taxonomy): Eukaryota > Viridiplantae > Streptophyta > Magnoliopsida > Solanales > Solanaceae > Nicotiana > Nicotiana attenuata. The sequence continues at coordinate 11,917 of NW_017673692.1, forward strand.
TCTATCATACCCAAACCCGTTCCCCCATTTAACTCGTTTAATCCCAGCCGTTGATCCATTTGATCAACGACTCTCCTCTTTCCTTTCCTTTTTTAATTCAAAAGGCCCTAAAACCCTACCTCATTTTTTCTTGACCGCCGCCTCTGAATGCTCTCCTCTCTCAACTCTCTCTCAACTTACCCCAAACCCTAGCCGCCGCCTTTCCGCGAAACCCTAATCTATGGCTTCTCAGGCTCATCGGAGGCCTATACTAGCCTCCCATGGCTTGTGTGTGCTCGCTTCTGAAGGTCCAATGACCAGATCTTGAAGGCTTCCGACCAAGCCTTTGTTCGATGACTGTTCTCCGGTCGTCTTCAACCTTTGTCTGTCCAGTCGTGGCTATTCGAGTTCGATCTTCGACTTCTCTGCTCAGATTAATGGTTTCCAAAGCCTATCTCGTCACCTGGGTTTCTTACAAAACCCTAATCTCTAAGGTTCCTTCGATTTATTTTAGATCTTTCCTGGATCTATGTGTGTGTGAACCTTCTATGCGTTTTTCTCGAAGATTCTTAATTTTTGGTTTCAGAAATTCTTTATTCTTCAACTAGGGTTTCATGTCAAGTTATTTCAAATCTCTTCTCTGATTCTCGACATGTTTTACTGTGTTTTGTTTGTGTTATATTAGCATGTTGAAAACCCTAATTTTCTTGGGGATTTTGTTTGAGTTTCTTGGTCTGTTTGTTAATGGTCGCTTGATTTGCCTTATTTTTATCTGAGTTAGCATGTTGAAAACCCTAATTTTGGGCTTATCCGAGGTTCTGAACCTGTTTATTTGTTTATCTGCTTATCTCCTCTAAATTCGATTGATTTTTGAAAACCCTAGTCTCTTTGGGGATTATTCAATTTCTTTGAAGTTGTTTGTGCAACTCGTCAGTTGAAATTGCAGTATGCTTCAATTCTCTTGACTATTTTGGTTCTTAGTTCTTTGCATGCTTCTGATCTTCTTCTTTATTGTTAAAACACTGAAACTTGACCATCATGCTTCGAATGTCTTCTTTTGGTTACTACTATATGTTGTTATTTTGCCATAACTTGGCTTCATGTGTCTATTACTTGTGCATTCATTTATATATACTGAGTTCCTTCTGTGATTGATTCTCAAAACTTGTGATCAATTTTCAAAACTTTTCCTTTGTGAAATGCTGATTTTTACTTGCCTGTTAAGGAGCAATTGATTCTTTTCCTTGATTGGCCTCCCTGAATCTTTCCAAAAATAATTTCAAACCTTGTACTTAGACTTAATTGCCCATTGTATTACCTTACTGCTTCTCTTATGGCAACAGCCATTCTATTTACAAGGCTTATTCTCCCTTTCCTTATTTAAATCCTGTTAGTATCCGTTTGAATAAGAATCCCCTGATTAAAGGAGAGTCTTATACTAATTTGATTCTGATTTGTGACCATGCCATATTTGTGATAGACTTGTACTTGTTACCTTACTTCTCCACACGTTTTCAAAGCTATAAATACTCTCCTCCCTTTTCTTTGAACACACACGAACACAGAATACTATCTGAGTTCACAATTCCCTTTCACTCTCTCTTTCTGATACTCACACTGCTGTGGACTTTGCTCGCTTTCTTCTGCATTCTTTACTTCTATACCGGTATGTTTCAATTAGTTTATACGCCCCAAGAACAATGTGTTTAATTCTGTCCACATGCTTTCTAGCATATTATAACATGTTTCCCCTTCTCTTACAGTCCAGCATTTAAATAATCTGTGCAGTTGTTTGTTTGTTGTGAATATGATGCTTTATGAATTCCCTTACCCCTTTTACCCCTTTGTATGTGAGTTTATTGTTCAGGGCATAGCAGCACCCCAATATTGCTGTCTATGATCCTGAACTGGGTTCATTGAACTCCTCAACTCAATAAATTCCCACTTCCCATTCTCCCCATTATGTGCTTGAGCCTTGACTTAGGTCTGATAGTGTCCTAATCACTATCCAGACCTTTGTCTGACCATCAAAAGGTCTGCTCCTAACTTGTTCATCTAACAAGTGGTCAGCGGTGTGCCAGCCTACCTTATGGCTAGGTATGACCACCACTTGTCATGGCCCCTTAATTCCCTTTCACTTTGCACTTACTCCTAGCTATAAGTTCTGCCCCTCTCTTGCAAGCCATGCTTTGGGACCCCTGAGCTCCCTCTGAACTTGGATGCCTGAGGGCTGGCTATTCCACACTGCACCATCCTGTTCATAATGGCATCCTGGGTGTAAGCAATGCATGGAATCCCTGAGGTTCCTTGAAACTTTGAAACGCCCTGGATAATGAGAAGGCTTTGGAGATCTGGACCCTGAAGTTGGTTAAATACATATTATTGGACATTAAGATTGAATTAGGCTGCTTGGATCTAGCTGTTAGTTTTTGGTGTATTTCTATTATTTCAGTTGATTCATTGGGTTGTAATAACTTGTATAGAACTCGGGGAATCTAGTAAAAGGGTGTGGGAGGGGTTTTACTTTCTTGCATCAATAAAGGGTAGATATCATGACTTTAGGACTTTAATTTTTTCACTAGAAATACTGTACATAAGATGGTTCGATGTTTCTGATTCAAGTCACCTAGATACCATGCCTATAGGGTTTAACGTTTAATTATGATATAAGTCATCTAGAAATCCTGCCTATAAGACCTTAACGTTCATGTAATCAGTGCATATAGAAATCATGCCTATAGGGAATGCATATGCATTAGGCAAACTGTAGGGTAATTAAATAATTACCTCTTCTTACCAGTTCTTAACAGACTTTTTAAAATCATATATAGATATCATAGGATTCCGCATCAAGTTCGTCCGATTCTTCTTAAGCAATAACAATCTGTTAACTGGTCTCTAATGTCTTAATGTTTTCAGCCTCAATCTTTTGACAAAACTCTTTTGAATCAGTATACATTTGAGTTCTTCAAATCAGCACCTCTTCTGAAATGGTTTCTTTCTAAAATTCTGCCTAAACATTTTCCAACTCAGTTTTGGTCTTCCTGAAATTGTCTTTAAAACAGTTCTGCAGTTTACTCTTTCCTTAAGTATTTCTGACTCTGGAACTCCTTTTATGGTTTATACTCATGATTCTCTTAAAACTTATTTCTAAACTGACTGCAGTCTGTACTTTTCGGCATTAGACTACTTTTCTAGAACAAGTACTTTCTAAATCACTCGCTTAAAATACCTTAAGTTCTGACAATTGGATCCAAGTCGCCTAATGTGGGCTTCATGTCTAAACGTATGTATCGAACCAGTTCGCTCGCTGCTTAATTTTTAATTTTAAAGACTAAACCAGTATGTGTAATGGCATGCTAAACTATATGTTATCTGATTTACGGGATTTATGTGAGCCTTACCTGTTTGTCTGTTCATTCCCCCTACTTGTTACTTGTTTTTGAATGGCGATTAGAATTTTTGTCCTTTAAAACACCATAAAGGCCCCCATCCCTTTCTCCCCCTTTTAGGATTAGAAGTCCTAATGCCCCGGGACTGATAGCTTGGGACGGGTAATAGCATGCGATAGGCAAACGATACCATTCCGCGCTCCAATACCTTAACGGGGTGGGAAAGGGTAGACATGGAGATGATGATTACACGATAACACTATGCGTACAATTGAGTACCAGTGTTGTGCGAATGATCCATGTAATATATAAACCTAGGACCCCCTCCCTCTTTATTAGTTTAACAATTTTCTGAATCTTAAAAAGCTGTTGCACTTTCGACTTCTGTTTTTCACATAATTTTCAGATTGTTCGCACTAAGTACTTGACTTCTTCCTACTTGCACTTTTAACTAAACTGCTCCTACCCTAAAATTCAGCACTTTTTTTTAACCTTTTGTGCTCCTTATTTGTAATAGTTTTCTCGTATTTGCAATGCTTGGTTGTTTACTTGTTTGTTTGCATTCAAGGTCACAATTGTAGCATGGCCGGGAACCACACTAGTGGATCTTGAGGGGTGCCTAACACCTTCCCCTCGAGATAATTTCTAGCTCTTACCCAAACTCTGGTTCTTCATCTCAAATTCTTCCTTAAAGTGTCCTAATGCACTATAATCATTAGGTGGCGACTCTTCAAATTTAAAAACCCAATTCTCGCAAGGGAATAGAGTTTTCCTCCTAAATGTCGTGAACCCGATTCCGCGAGGAAAAAGGGGGCATCGACAGCATGGCGACTCTGCTGGGTAGGCTTTTACCATTACATGCTATATGTGGCTTTATTGCTTTTGTTTAATACCTTTATTTGAAACTGACTTGTTTCTTTTGTTTCTTTTTCTTTAATTACTGCTTTCCGTCAACACTGTTGTAATTTTTTTTTGAGCAATCATTGTAAACTTTATTGTATGAACGTGAAAATACATGTCAATATGTTTCATTCTTGTAAACTGCATCTTCAACATCATATTCCACTCATGCCAAACAAATACTATAGCAACGCTTAATGAGTGGTTGCGCTCTTCCGATATTATTACCCCCTAAATTTGGCAAAGGCATATTTGCGGTAAAACCAGTCGATCGGTGGTGCAGTCAACGGTTGCGTGCCTTTCCCTCTTGAGTTGTCCGCTCAAGGGTACCGGTCTAGCACCCCATAGAAACCTTATTCTATTTAACTGTTCATGCATCATGGTCAAATCTAGTCGAGTCAGTTATGTTATCCACATAATAACTCATTAAGATAGCCTTGTCCAAAGTCCATCGGGTTTCCCTGAAACCCAAACGGACGCCTCCACGTTCTGTGCATTTATTTGGAGAACTTAAGTGCTTGCTATGCTAATTATTGATTTAAATAGTCGAGTCTGGTGCGGGTAAGGGCCTAACGCTTTGTTTTGCAGAAAATGGAGAACAAGGTCCCCGACTTCGGTATGGTCAGTATACCCTCACTCTTGCTGACCTGGTGGAGGAATCTCCCATCAAATAACCAAATCAATGAATGGAAATAGAGGGTCACCAAGGCTAGCGAAAAGCTGGAATATCTGGAATACAGTCTGCTGGAATTGGAAGGAAAAGTAAGAAAAAGAGTCATCGACTGCCAGAACGCTGAGGGAAACGAAGGAGAACGCCTGGCAAAGGCATTTTTACTGGTGAACCTACGCGAGCTGGAGGATTTGATCAACGAAGATGCCAAATCTGGGGAAGGTCCCTCTAGGACCAAGTAGTTAGGAGTCCTTTTATTCTTTATTTTTATGTAATAAGGCCAAAGGCCAATAGTGGCATTTTACTTTCTACTATTTAGAGTCGTTTTGGATTCGTCTTATTTTTATCAATAAAATGAGGCATTTAGCATCATAAGTTCTCCAAAACTATTTGTCGCGAGGCCTACCTCGGGCACAATGAGGCACTAAAATTAGGACACGATTTATATTCCCGCACAATGTGTTTAAATACTGCAGTATTTTTTCCTCATAACCCGCACTAACTTGTTACCTTTTTTGTTTTTCTTTTATTTCTTATTCCCCTTCACTAAAGGTTAGTTCGTACACTCTGGCATAATCATATTAAGCAGAAGGGAACATCTTAATAACTGGACTATCAGAACCGTCAGGGCCCGGAAGGCTTCGGGGTAGCAAGGCTAAACAAAAGCACCATGCATTTCATTTTTAGCTCACTCTACTAGTTGATTTTCTTTCCGCATTGTCTGTTATTTCGAAAATGAGCTCCGATGTTTCAAACAATTATGGATTCAATCATATATATCTCGCTTATTATTTTCTCCATCATTTACTCTATTTTATCAACATTACTATTACTTATCTTGACGATGAACCAACGACTGTGACTTCCAACGAACAACGCAACAAAAGGACATAGATTCAGAAGAAGACGAAATACCTGAAGAGGTCGTTAGAGAGGTTGAGAATTTTGAGAATAGACCTAAGTCCAACCTGGAAGAAATTGAGGTCATTAGTTTCGGAGATACAGAGAACGTCAAAGAAACTCGCATCAGTGTTCACCTGTCACCATCAGAGAAGGAAGAATATACGATATATTTGAAAGGGTATGAGGACATATTTGCCTATTCGTATGATGATATGACTGGCCTCAGCACATCCATTGTAGCTCATAAACTGCCAACAGACCCGACTTGTCCGCCAGTAAAGTAGAAGCTCAGGAAATTCAAACCCGACATGAGTTTGAAAATCAAAGAAGAGGTCACTAAGCAAGTCAAAGCCAAGGTTCTCAGGGTAGTGGAATATCCAATATGGTTAGCCAACAACGTGCCAGTACCAAAGAAGGACGGGAAGGCCAGAATCTGTGTCGACTACCGGGATCTCAACCGGGCCAGTCCCAAAGACGACTTCCCATTGCCAAACATACACATTCTCATTGACAACTGTGCCAAGCATGAGTTGCAGTCTTTTGTTGATTGTTTCGCCGGGTATCATCAGATATAGATGGATGAAGAGGATGTAGAGAAAACGGCTTTTCATCACGCCGTGGGGAATGTATTTCTACAAAATGATGCCATTTGGGTTGAAGAATGTTGGCACCACCTACATGAGAGCCATGACTACTATCTTTCACGACATGATACACAAGGAGATCGAAGTACATGTGGACGACGTCATCATCAAATCCAAGAAAGCCGCTGATCATATGGAAGATCTGAGAAAATTCTTCAACAGACTGAGAAGGTACAATCTGAAATTGAATCCTGCCAAATGTGCATTCGGGGTTCCTGCCGAAAAATTGTTGGGTTTCATCATAAGCCGTCGAGGAATAGAATTGGACCATCAAATATCAAAGCCATCCAAGAATTGCCACCGCCAAAGAACAAGAAGGATGTGATGAGTTTCTTGGGAAGACTCAACTATATCAGCCGGTTCATAGCCCAGTCTAAAGTCATTTGTGAACCCATTTTTAAATTGCTAAAGAAAGACGCTGCTACTAGATGGACCGACGATTGTCAGAAAGCCTTCGACAGAATTAAGGAATACCTATCAACGCCACCAGTTCCGCCCGAGCCAGGAAGGCCCCTATTGCTTTATCTTGCAGTTTTGGATGAAGCGTTCGGTTGTGTTCTAGGGCAACATGATGAAACGGGAAGAAAGGAGCAGGCCATCTACTATCTCAGTATAAAGTTCACCCCGTACGAGGCCCGATATTCCTTATTAGAACGCACTTGTTGTGCTCTAACTTGGGTAGCTCAGAAATTGAGGCATTATTTCTATGCCTACACTACCTATCTCATATCCAGGATGGACCCGTTGAAGTGTATCTTTCAGAAACCCATGCCTGCTGGCAAGCTCGCCAAGTGGAAAATCTTGTTGAGTGAGTTCGACATTGTTTACATGACTCAGAAAGCAGTTAAGGGCCAGGCCGTAGCAGATCACCTCGCCGAGAACCCTATCGGCGGAGAATACGAACCCCTGAAAACGTATTTTCCTGATGAAGAAGTGTCCTTTGTAGGAGGAGATATTGCAGAATCCTACGAGGGTTGGAGGTTGTTTTTCGACAGGGCCGCCAATTTTAAAGGAGTTGGCATAGGGACAGTCCTAGTATCAGAAACCGGCCAGCATTACCCGGTATCCGCCAAACTCAGGTTCCCTTGCACAAATAATATGGCCGAATACGAAGCTTGCATCCTGGGACTCAAGATGGCCATTGACATGAACATTCAAGAGCTACTAGTGATCGGGGACTCAGACCTGCTCATACATCAAGTCCGAGAAGAATGGGCCACCAAAAACTCTAAGATACTTCCCCATTTTCACCACATATAGGAGTTAAGGAAAAGATTCACAAAGACCGAATTTCAGCATGTCCCCAGGGTTCACAATGAGTTCGCTGACGCACTAGCTACCCTATCATCCATGATCCAACATCCAGACACAAATTTCATTGATCCCATCCAGTAAGGATTTATGATCAGCCAGCTTATTGTGCCAACGTTGAGGAAGAAGCGGACGGAAAGCCATGGTTCCACGACATCAAAAGGTACTTAACAACAGGGGAGTATCCAGAACTCGCAGATGCCACTCAGAAGCGCACACTTCGGAGATTATCCAACAACTTCTTTCACAACGGAGGAATCTTATACAGGAGGACTCCCGATTTAGGTTTGCTAAGGTGTGTCGAAGCAAAGGAAGCATCCAGACTATTAGATGAAGTGCACGTGGGGACATGCGGACCACACATAAATGGTTTTGTCTTAGCAAAGAAGATACTCCGAGCAGGGTATTTTTGGATGACTATGGAAACAGACTGTATCCAATATGTTCGCAAATTCCATCGCTGTCATATACATGCAGACGTGATAAAGGTGCCTCCAAACGAGCTTACTGCAACTAGCTCACCGTGGCCATTTGCCGCCTGGGGAATGGATGTTATCGGACCTATCGAGCCTGCCGCATCAAACGGGCACAGATTTATCCTGGTGGCGATTGTTTACTTTACTAAATGGGTTGAAGCAGCATCATACAAGGCAGTGACTAAGAAAGTTGTGGCAGATTTCGTCTGTGATCGTATTGTTTACCGATTCGGGATTCCAGAATCAATCATCACTGATAATGGTTCCAATCTCAACAGCGACTTAATGAAAGCAATGTGTGAGGCATTCAAGATTAAACACAAGAATTCTACAGCTTACAGACCTCAGATGAATGGAGCCGTAGAAGCAGCCAATAAAAACATCAAAAAGATACTAAGGAAGATGGTCGAAAGTCACAAACAGTGGCATGAGAAGTTATCATTTGCCTTACTAGGATACCGCACCACAGTCCTCACATCGACCGAAGCAACTCCCTACATGCTGGTTTATGGCACAGAGGCGGTCATCCCCAGCGAGGTAGAAATTCCCTCCCTGAGGATCATACAAGAAGCAGAGTTGGACGACGCAGAATGGGTAAAAGGTCGCTACGAGCAGCTAGCCCTTATAGATAGGAAAAAAATGAATGTAGTTTGCCACGGTCAGTTGTACTAGAACAGAATGTCCAGAGCCTTCAACAAAAGATTTAAGCCAAGGAAGGTTACACCGGGGCAGCTGGTGTTGAAAAAGATATTCCCACATCAAGATCAAGCCAAGGGGAAATTCTCTCCCAACTGGCAGGGTTCGTACATGGTTCACCGGGTTCTAACTGTAGGAGCCCTTAATCTTATAGAAATGGATGAAGAAGTCTGGCCAAAGCCAATCAACTCAGATGCAGTGAAACGATATTATGTGTAATCACCTATGATTTCTCTATGATGTAATTTGAACTATGCCTGACCTGATTCCCGTTTAAGAAGGGATACGTAGGCATCCCGATGGGTTCGGTCACAATTTAATAAAATTTCATTTTCCCCTACTATTGGAACTGGGGCAAAATTTTGTGGAGGGCCCTCAAAATTTCGAAGTTAGTCTTCAGCCACTCATCGCCAGGGATGCCACCTCAGTAAACTGGGGCAGAATTTTGAGGAGGACCCTCAAAATTCCGAAGATGATTCTTCAGTCATTCAGTGCAGCCGTAAGAAGTGCCAACCTAGTAAACTGGGGCAGAATTTTGAGGAGGACCCTCAAAATTCCGGAGCAAGAAAGGTTGCAATGCTTTGAACCACGTTGCAGTCGTTGGTTCATCTAAACAAAACTGTTTTCTACTTATGTTATATTTACTAAATCATGCATAATTATTGTTCGAATTGCTACTATTTAGCGACGCTACCCCAATGATGCACAATGCCGGAAGCCAAGGGAAAACGAACTAACCTTTCCCCCTTGACAAAACTCACAATTTTCTTTGGATGCAGGCGCCCGAGTCACAAACATATTACGCAATCGCATTGAGCCATCACACCCACCCGTATTTTGCTGTCCGCACGCAATATTTCCCAGCAGCCGCAATATCACAATTGGCTACCATCTGTCAGCTTAGAATCTTTTATTACTACCCACTTTTATCTCATTGCATAAGGCTACCTTTCTGCCTTCCGAGACTAAGCGTTGTCTCCATCTGCATTCCTGCATTGCATAAGGCTACCTTTCTGCCTTTCGAGACTAAGCGTTGTCTCCATCTGCATTCCTGCATTGCATAAGGCTACCTTTCTGCCTTCCGAGACTAAGCGTTGTCTCCATCTGCATTCCTGCATTGCATAAGGCTACCTTTCTGCCTTCCGAGACTAAGCGTTGTCTCCATCTGCATTTCCTGCATTGTATAAGGCTACCCTTCTGCCTTCTGAGACTAAGCGTTGTCTCTATTGCATTTCCTGCATTGCATAAGGCTACCTTTCTGCCTTCCGAGACTAAGCGTTGTCTCCATCCTGCATTCCCTGCATTGCATAAGGCTACCTTTCTGCCTTCCGAGGTTAAGCTCTACCTCCACCTGCATGGCTGAAATACCGCCACTTTATCTTTCTTGCATGGCTTAAATATCGCCACCTCACGTCTTGCAATCGGCTGAAATATCGCCAAACTTTACTTAAATTTCTGTCGGCTGAAATATCGCCATTTTACTTTTTGCATCGGCTGAAATATCGCCATTTTATTTCAATCTTTTGTCGGCTGAAACATCGCCAGTTTTGTTTTCACATCGGCTGAAACATCGCCTGTTTTGTTTAAATCTTCTGTCGGCTAAAACATCGCCATTTACGTTTTTGCATCGGCTGAAATACCGCCAAACCTTGCATTTCATGGGCTGGAATATCGCCAAATTGTCCAAAGGTGTCATCGTTTCGAGGACCCCACTTTATATCTTGCACATCATTATTCAAAGGCATCATGGTTCAGAGGCACCATCATCATGGCCCGAGAACGTCATTTCATAGCCTGCAAATCCTTTAATTTTGCGCTTCATGGCCCAGGACATCATGGTCCGAGGACGTCATCCTAACCGTCCGAGGACAGCATTCATGGTCCGACGGGAACTTGCATCATGTTTTAGTTTATGCACAATATACGCCTATATTGCTCACTTGCAGTTACACCAGCTAACAATGGCCGTCTCAGCAGGAGCGGTCCCGCTCCGGTTCTCGCAGCTGATCAGCTTCCCAAATACCTCTTGCCTCTCTAAAAGCATCGCGTCCGTCCTTTCGAATCTCCATCGGCATGTTCCGTCAATGGTTCCTGAACTACATACGGCCTGATTCCTGTAAAACTAGGGATATGTAGGCAGCTCAGAAAACCAGAGCTCGGTCAAATTCTTTGAAAATCGCCACTTCCGGTCAAAATTGGCCATCATATCTTTACCCGACAACTCTTTCATCCTTCCCGGGTAAAGAGGGGCAGCTGTTGATACCCAATTTTTCCCTAAGTATTTTTATGTACTCAAAATATCCTCAAAATAGCATATACATGCATATATAAGCATTCCTAAGAGTTTTCGTATTTTTCCTTATTTTAAATCAATTTATTGTCTATTTTAACAGTACAAAATCCAATAATTATTCCCAAAATTATCATTTTTTTTGTGAATAACTTATTTTATTCTCATATTTATACCAAATATAATTAAGGTAATTTTTTGGATATTTTTACAAATTTGTTTGGTATTTTTAAAGCTAAATTGCATGTAATTGCAATTATAGCCCATCTTGTGATTTATGACATTTTACATTTATATAATTAGTCCCAGCATTTTTTTAATTAATATTTATATAATACTTATTTATCCAGTACGTTTAATTTATTTTTAAAATCAGTATTACCATTTTTATAAAATTAAAAGGGGAAAATTGGCTATTTACAATTTGGCCTTATTGCATTTCAATTTTAGCCAATTTGGCACTCCATCTCAGCCCCAATTTAAAAACCCAATTACCCAGCCCAATTAACACGTCTACCCGACCCATACCCTTTCTATCATACCCAAACCCGTTCCCCCACTTTAACTCGTTTAATCCCTAGCCCGTTGATCCATTTGATCAACGACTCTCCTCTTTCCTTTCCTTTTTTAATTTCCAAAAGGTCCCTAAAACCCTACCTCATTTTTCCTTTGACCGTCCGCCTCTAATGCCTTCTCTCTCAACTCTCTCTCAACTTACCCCAAACCCTAGCCGCCGCCTTTCCGCGAAACCCTAATCTATGGCTTCTCAGGCTCATCGGAGGCCTATACTAGCCTCCCATGGCTTGTGTGTGCTCGCTTCTGAAGGTCCAATGACCAGATCTTGAAGGCTTCCGACCAAGCCTTTGTTCGATGACTGTTCTCCGGTCGTCTTCAATCTTTGTCTGTCCAGTCGTGGCTATTCGAGTTCGATCTTCGACTTCTCTGCTCAGATTAATGGTTTCCAAAGCCTATCTCGTCACCTGGGTTTCTTACAAAACCGTAATCTCTAAGGTTCCTTCGATTTATTTTAGATCTTTCCTGGATCTATGTGTGTGTGAACCTTCTATGCGTTTTTCTCGAAGATTCTTAATTTTTGGTTTCAGAAATTCTTTATTCTTCAACTAGGGTTTCATGTCAAGTTATTTCAAATCTCTTCTCTGATTCTCGACATGTTTTACTGTGTTTTGTTTGTGTTATATTAGCATGTTGAAAACCCTTAATTTTCTTGGGGATTTGTTTGAGTTTCTTGGTCTGTTTGTTAATGGTCGCTTGATTTGCCTTATTTTTATCTGAGTTAGCATGTTTGAAAACCCTAATTTTGGCTTATCGAGGTTCTGAACCTATTTATTGTTTATCTGCTTATCTCCTCTAAATTCGATTGATTTTTGAAAACCCTAGTCTCTCTGGGGATTATTCAATTTCTTTGAAGTTGTTTGTGCAACTCGTCAGTTGAAATTGCAGTATGCTTCAATTCTCTTGACTATTTTGGTTCTGAGTTCTTTGCATGCTTCTGATCTTCTTCTTTATTGTTAAAACACTGAAACTTGACCACCATGCTTCGAATGTCTTCTTTTGGTTACTACTATATGCTGTTATTTTGCCATAACTTGGCTTCACGTGTCTATTACTTGTGCATTCATTTATATATACTGAGTTCCTTCTGTGATTGATTCTCAAAACTTGTGATCAATTTTCAAAACTTTTCCTTTGTGAAATGCTGATTTTTACTCGCCTGTTAAGGAGTAATTGATTATTTTCCTTGATTGGCCTCCCTGAATCTTTCCAAAAATAATTTCAAACCTTGTACTTAGACTTAATTGCCCATTGTATTACCTTACTGCTTCTCTTATGGAAACAGCCATTCTATTTACAAGGCTTATTCTCCCTTTCCTTATTTAAATCCTGTTAGTATCCGTTTGAATAAGAATTCCCTGATTAAAGGAGAGTGTTATACTAATTTGATTCTGATTTGTGACCATGCCATATTTGTGATAGACTTGTACTTGTTACCTTATTTCTCTACACGTTTTCAAAGCTATAAATACTCTCCTCCCTTTCTTTGAACACACACGAACACAGAATACCATCTGAGTTCACAATTCCCTTTCACTCTCTCTTTCTGATACTCACACTGTTGTGGACTTTGCTCGCTTTCTTCTGCATTCTTTACTTCTATACCGGTATGTTTCAATTAGTTTATACGCCCCAAGAACAATGTGTTTAATTCTGTCCACATGTTTTCTAGCATATTATAACGTGTTTCCCCTTCTCTTACAGTCCAGTATTTAAATAATCTATGCAGTTGTTTGTTTGTTGTTAATATGATGCTTTATGAATTCCCTTACCCCTTTTACCCCTTTGTATGGGAGTTTATTGTTCAAGGCATAGCAGTACCCCAATATTGCTGTCTATGATCCTGAACTGGGTTCATTGAACTCCTTAACTCAATCAATTCCCACTTCCCATTCTCCCCATTATGTGTTTGAGCCTTGACTTAGGTCTAATAGTGTCCTAATCACTATCCAGACCCCTTTTACCCCTTTGTATGTGAGTTTATTGTTCAGGGCATAGCAGCACCCTAATATTGCTGTCTATGATCCTGAACTAGGTTCATTGAACTCCTTAACTCAATAAACTCCCACTTCCCATTCTCCCCATTATGTGCTTGAGCCTTGACTAAGGTCTGATAGTGTCCTAATAACTATCCAGACCTTCGTCTGACCATCAAAACGTCTGCTCCTAACTTGTTCATCTAGCAAGTGGTCAGGGGTGTGCCAGCCTACGTTATGGCTTGGTATGGCCACCACTTGTCATGGCCCCTTAATTCCCTTTCACTTTGCACTTACTCCTAGCTATAAGTTCTGCCCCTCTTTTGCAAGCCATGCTTTGGGACCCCTGAGCTCCCTCTGAACTTGGATGCCTGAGGGCTGGCTATTCCACACTGCACTATCCTATTCATAATGGCATCTTGGGTGTAAGTAAGGCCTGGAATCCCTGAGGTTCCTTGAAACTTTGAAACATCCTGGATAATGAAAAGGCTTTGGAAATCTAGACCCCGGAGTTGGTTAAATACATATTATTGGACATTAAGATTGAATTAGGCTGCTTGGATCGAGCTGTTAGTTTTTGATGTATTTCTATTATTTCAGTTGATTCATTGGGTTGTAATAACTTGTATAGAACTCGGGGAATCTAGTAAAAGGGTGTGGGAGGGGTTTTACTTTCTTGCATTAATAAAGGGTAGATATCATGACTTTAGGACTTTAATTTTTTCACTAGAAATACTGTACATAAGATGGTTCGATGTTTCTTATTCAAGTCCCCTAGATACCATGCCTATAGGGTTTAACGTCTAATTATGATATAAGTCATCTAGAAATCCTGCCTATAGGATCTTAACGTTCATGTAATCAGTGCATATAGAAATCATGCCTATAGGGAATGCATGTGCATTAGGCAAATTGTAGGGTAATTAAATAATCACCTCTTCTTACCAGTTCTTAACAGGCTTTTTTAATCATATATAGATATCATAGGATTCCGCATCAAGTTCGTCCGATTCTTCTTGAGCAATAACAATCTGCTAACTGGTCTCTAATGTCTTAATGTTTTCAGCCTCAATCTTTTGACGAAAACTCTTTTGGAATCAGTATACATTTGAGTTCTTCAAATCAGCACCTCTTCTGAAATGGTTTCTTTCTAAAATTCTGCCTAAATATTTTCCAACTAAGTTTTGGTCTTCCTGAAATTATCTTTAAAATAGTTCTGCAGTTTACTCTTTCCTTAAGTATTTCTGACTCTGGAACTCCTTTTATGGTTTATACTCATGATTCTCTTAAAACTTATTTCTAAACTGACTGCAGTCTGTACTTTCCGGCATTAGACTACTTTTCTAGAACCAGTACTTTCTAAATCACTCGCTTAAAATACCTTAAGTTCTAACAATTGGATCCAAGTCGCCTAATGTGGGCTTCCTGTCTAAACGTTTGTATCGAACCAGTTCGCTTGCTGCTTAATTTTTAATTTTAAAGACTAAACCAGTAAGTGTAATGGCATGCTATTTTATATGTTATCTGATTTACGGGGTTTATGTGAGCTTTACCTGTTTGTCTGTTCATTCCCCCTACTTGTTACTTGTTTTTGAATGTCGATTAGAATTTTTGTCATTTAAAATTCTATAAATGCCCCCATCCCTTTCTCCCCCTTTTAGGATTAGAAGTCCTAATGCCCCGGGACTGATAGCTTGGGACGGGTAATAGCATGCGATAGGCAAACGATACCATTCCGCGCTCCAATACCTTAACGGGGTGGGAAAGGGTAGACATGGAGATGATGATTACACGATAACACTATGCGTACAATTGAGTACCAGTGTTGTGCGAATGATCCATGTAATATATAAACCTAGGACCCCCTCCCTCTTTATTAGTTTAACAATTTTCTGAATCTTAAAAAGCTGTTGCACTTTCGACTTCTGTTTTTCACATAATTTTCAGATTGCTCGCACTAAGTAATTGACTTCTTCCTACTTGCACTTTTAACTAAACTGCTCCTACCCTAAAATTCAGTTTTTTTTAACCTTTTGTGCTCCTTATTTGTAATAGTTTTCTCGTATTTGCAATGCTTGCTTGTTTACTTGTTTGTTTGCATTCAAAGTCATAATTGTAGCATGGCCGGGAACCACACTAGTGGATCTTTAGGGGTGCCTAACACCTCCCCCTCGAGATAATTTCTAGCCCTTACTCAAACTCTGGTTCTTCATCTCAAATTCTTCCTTAAAGTGTCCTAATGCACTATAATCATTAGGTGGCGACTCTTCAAATTTAAAAATCCAATTCTCGCAAGGGAATAGAGTTGTCCTCCCGAATGTCGTGAACCCGATTCCGCGAGGAAAAAGGGGGCGTCGATACTGATGGAACTCATTTTCAACTCCTGCATGGCAATTTTATTAGTAGTGCATTTTAGGGCTAATCAAGCAAGCAAGCGTCTTGAGTTATTGATAAGTATTACAAACTAGATACTCTACTTATCTCAATTTAAGGAGATGATCCTCTTGAATGAATGAGAACCACATTCAACTAGAATTCACCGGCCTTATTTTGTTAATGATCATGCTATAGTGGTCATTTTTCTCCAAGAAATACATGTTGGTGAAAATACAATTACATCTGAAAAATAAAATGAAGAAAATAAAATATCTTCAGGATGACGCGCGGATATCTCGCTCTCTTTAAGGAGATTTAAGCCCAATGTAACAAAGTCTTCACTGGTCGAGCAATCATCCTCTTGACTTGTCTCCCCCAAGATACAACAGCTCGATCACGCCGTATGACTCGAACAAACTCTGGATAAATTATTGAGTCCAAAGCTCCACCAAAATAAACACCTTCCTCCAATAAAAATAATATTCTCTTCTGTAGAGAATAAGTTGGAGACTTTAATTTTCTCCTTCTAATAACTCTCTTTTTCACTACACCAATTTCGCTTTTTTCATACACACTACAATGTTTTTTCATCCCCAAACACTAGGAAGAAACACCACTATTTATAGGTGTAAAATCTCTTCCATAAAATATATAATAAGATAGTGGGATAATAAAATTGTAGAACATGGTTTGCAGTTATAAAATATAACATTTAGTGGGTAATTTGTGATAGATCATGTCATTAGTGGTTTCATGAGCTACACCAAAGTAATGACCACTTTCTTGACAATTTATAACCATTATCTCACAAGAAATAATGCACTTTAATATTAAAAATTTTAAAATTAAAATGCACTAACACCAACGTTCCCCCACTCATTTGAATATTAAAATAAGAGAGTTATCAGTTGAAGGGAGACTATTATGCATAATGAAAGTGTGCTCTACATTGAACCTCCACTTAGTAAAATAATGATCTCTAATCCAGAGTCAGTAGTGGTCTCAGACTTAAACTATGACTGCTTTAGGGAAATAAAGTATCACTGCTTACACATAAAATCAAGGTTTTGACATAAGGTTTATTAGCCAGCACATTACGACCTTGTGATATCCCGGTTTTCATGAGTGTTTTCAAGAATAAGCCCAATTCTCATAGGAAGCGGTCTACTCACATAGGTTAAATCTGTCAACGGTGCTCCTGTAACTCTAACACCCCACTCATACGATCTATATATTTTCATTAAGAGTTATAAAAAAACTCAACCTCGCAAATCATTACAGGATAAGTGCACTCACATCATAGGGATGGAACAATAATAAAATGGTGCATTTCAACCCAAGCCATCATATGATTCGTTCTTCCCATTGAACCTGGTTATAGGATCTCTAGTCCCCAGGTTGGGTTTTCTCATATATGACTTATGAGTTTATGGCCTCCAATTCCATCCCCCTCGATGTACTCCACACCTTTTCTATTGCCAAGGCTTTGGTTAGTGGATCTACAAAATTATCACATAATCAACATTAATTTTATCACTTTTCAAATATCACACAATATTGTGTTTTCTCCATATAGGTATAGATTTACTGTTGTAATAACGGTTTTGTACTCTACCCATAGCAGGAGTGCTACCACAATGAATTAAAATAGGAAGAATTAGTTTTTCAAAATAAGGAATTTGAAATAATAAATCTCTCAACCAATTTCCTTCCTCACTAGCTGAAGCTAAAGCAATTAGTTCAGCCTCATGGTGGAGTTAGCAATTTTTTTTAATTTCGAACAAATAGCATCACCTCTCAAAGATAAAAATTTTCAATCTGCATCAGAAAAGCTTTCAAGTACAGTAGGATATTTTTTATATGATAAGCCATAGGTTTTTGTACCAAGTAAATACCTCATAACTCTTGTTATGGCATGCCAATGTTCATTACCTGGCTTGCTTGTAAACCTGTTAAGTGCTTATACTGCATATGCAATATCAGGCCAAGTACAACCAGTCACATATCTCAAGCTTCCAATTAAGCTAGCATATTCCTTTTGATTTATCACATCATTGTCAAATTGTACAGGAAATAAGTGAACACTTAAATCAAAAGGGGTTACAACATGCTTGCAATCAATAAAATTATATTTTTTCAAAATTTTCTCAACATAATGTGACTGGTCAAGGAAAATTCCATCACATGTTCTAGTAATTTTTCCAAGAATGAAATTTTCCTCACCCAAATCTTTCATATCAAAATGGCTACTAAGCATGCTTTTAGTTTCTTCAATAACATTCATGTTAGAATCAAATATTAACAAATCATCAACATAGTGCCAAACAGTAACGATTCAGTTGGTCGTTTTGAGAATTTAAGCTCCGTTCGGCGGCGTAAAGTCTTGAACAAATTCGTATGGTGATTTTGGACTTAGGCATGCGTCCAAATTTGGATTTGAAAGTCTGTAGGGTAAATTGAAGCATTTCGGCAAAAGTTAAAAAAAATTGACGTTTTGAAGGTTGAAAGGTTTGACCGAGAGTTGACTTTGGTTATATCGGTGTCGGAATGCGATTCCGAGAGTTGGAACAGCTCTGTCATGTCATCTGGGACTTGCCTGCAAAATTTGAAGTCATTCTGGGTTGGTTTAATAGGTTTCTGGTGCGAGTTTTAGAAGTTGAAATATTGGAAAGTTCATAAGTTCGATTCATAGTGCGATTCATAGTTTCCTCGTTGTTTGATGTGATTTGAGGTCTCGAGCGGTCTGTGTTAGGTTATTGAACTTGTCGGTAGGCTTGGACGGGGTCTCATGGGCCCCGGGCGTGTTTTGGTCGAGTTTCGGTCGAGTTTTTGATGTTTTTCATGTTTTGGAACAGGTGTGGTTCTGGTGTCTCACACCTGCAACACTTTGGAGCGCACGTGCGGCTCCGCTTCTGCATGAGCCTAGTCGCTTCTGTGATTGTTGAGGCTTGGGGGCTAGCTGGCTTCTACGGATGATAGCTCGCATCTATGAAGGAGTCCGCTTCTGCGCTCCTGCCAATGCTTCTGCGGCGCCGCTGGTGCGGCTATATTGTCCGCAGATGCGGACCTAGGTCTAGTAAGTAAAGTTCGCAGATGCGTTCTTCTTCCCGCAAATGCAATAGCGCAAATGCGCTTATTTTTCCGCAGATGCGGAAGTCCTGGGCAGAGTCATATAAGTCGAGGGTTTGGCCATTTTCTTCGTATTTCGAGTTTTAGACCACGGTTTTGGGAGCTTCTTTGTGGAGTTTTCAAGCAAATCGATTGGGTAAGTGTTCTTTACCTAGAATTTATTATATTCCATGATTTTATCTTCATTTTTATCATTTAAGTTGTATTTTGAGTTGAGGAAAATGGTGATGTTTGAAGAAAGTTTTCAAAATGAAAAATCATGATTTGAGGGACGAAATGGTATCGGAATTTGATAATTTTGGTATGGTTGAACTCGTACCGAAATGGGTGTATGTGTTTTACGATATTTGTCGGGTTCCGAGGTGCGGGCCCGAGGGACGACTTTTGGGGTCGATTTAGATTTTGATAAAGATTGAGTCTTTATGATCCAAAATAGTTTCTTATGAGTTTTATTTGTGCTTTGAAGCTATTTTGGTTAGATTTGGGTCGTGCGGAGGTCATTTCACCCGAGAAGTTCATTTTAGAGTATTAGTTTGTCTTCTTTGAGGTAAGTATCTTGCCTAACCTTGTGTGGGGGAACTACCCCTTAGGATTTGGGTCTTCTATGTTGATTGTAGTCCGTGTACGTGAGGTGACGAGTATGTGCTCGGACTTATTTGTGGAATTTGGCCTTTTAGAGTTCCTAGGTCCTTGTTTTCATTGAATATGCAGTTGTTTTTGTTCTGATTACATTTCCTTCATTGCTAGTTCCACATCTACCTGCTTAATTAGAATCAATTGCTTCATGATCCACTATTATTGTTACTTGATTCATATATGCCTTAATTGAAACTGTTATCTCTTTATTAGCCATGTTATCTTTTCCCTAAACTGCTTATCTTAATTTGAATTGTAGTTACCCCTTCTATAAATGCTTACCCTTAATTGAGGTTATGGTTATCCTCCCGCTGCCTACCTTTATTTGAATTGGTTTTCTCTCTTTCGTAGTTGCCCAGCTTTAAAAGAAGCTTAGATATTCTGCGCCTTAGATGACTTGCCCTGATGTGGAATTATTTGACTCGTGTTAGTTTCCTTGCTATTTAACTGTACATCGTGGGACCATTGTTACATATTGTTTCCTTCCCTGTTGAGCTGTTCTTATTACGCCTAGTATTTTTTATTATGGTTATTCCTTGTGAACTAGTTCTACCATTTCTTGTGATCGAAGGTTCCTGAGTTGGTTTACTTGTCGTACTTTATATTATTGTCGTTGTTGCTGTTGTACTTGTTGTGGTGATGCATGAGATTTCCGCCGTGCTGTTGTTACTATTGATATTTGCACATGCGCCATGATAAGGCGGGATATATATATATATATATATATATATATATATATATATATATATATATATATATATATATATGGGTTGTGCATGAGGCGAGAAAAGGTGGGAACATTATTATGCACGTGTGGCGAGAGAGGACGCTATTGCACACATAGCGAGACAATGTAGGCTATGTAAGGGATTGATTTATGATGATTTGTGATGGCCTGGGGGCATTTTTGTTGTTGTGATGACCAGGCCGGTCGTCTCATGAGTTACTGCTCCATTTTCCCCATTTCTGCTTCTATTTGCTTTGTTTGTCGGTTCTATAGGTGATCGGGTTGGTTGGCTCGGGTTCAGAAGGGTTTTGAGAAGGTTTGAGACACTTAGTCTCTTTTAAGAAAGCTTAAGTTGGAAAAGTCAACCGGATGTTGAATTATGTGTTAGAGGACTCGGATGTGAGTTCCGATGGGTCGGATAGCTTCGGGAGATGATTTGGGACTTAGGAGCATGATCGGAATGTGTTTTGGAGGTCCGGAGCAGATTTAGGCTTGAATTGGCGAAATTGAGTTTTTGACATTTTCCGGTTGATAGGTGAGATTTTGATATAGGGGTCGGAATGGAATTCCGGAAGTTACAGTAGCTTCGTTATGTCAGTTGGGATGTGTGTGCAATATTTCTGGTCATTCAGACGTGGTTTGGTATACTTTTTGATCAAAAGCGGAATGCGGAAGATTTTAGAACCTTAGGCTTGAATTCATGTGTTTTGGTGGTTTTGATGTTGTTTGAGGTGTTTTGAAGGTTTGTATAAAATTGAATAGTAGTATAGGATGTGTTTGTGCTGTTGGTTGAGGTCCCGAGGGCCTCGGGGTGATTTCGGATGGTTGACGGGAAGTTTGGGAAGTGGTTTGGAAGCTGAAGTGTTGGAATTGCTGTCATAACCGCACCTGCGGCTAGGTGACCGTAGGTGCAGTTTCGCAGAAGCGATAAGGGGGCCGCAGATGCGGCCAGAGGCGTGTTTGGATGGGACCGCAGAAGCAGGTGTTTGACCGCACCTGCGATGGCGCAGGTGCGGATTGGGCATCACAGATGCGGAAAGGCGGGCTTAAGTGAAAACCGCAGATGCGGTGGATTGACCGCAAGTGCGAAAAGCCTGGGTCAGAATGTATATATTTCTTCCTTCGCGGTTTTCAAAGGGTTTTACCATTTTTAAAAGCGATTTCAGGAGTTTTGAGCGATTTTTGAAGAAGGATTTCAAGGGAGCTTCATTGAGGTAAGGATTTTGGACCTAAAACTCGTTCCTATTGTATTAATTCACGGATTAGGGCTGAGATTAGTGGAATTTAAGAGGAAAATTGGAGGAACTAGGGCTTAGAAACTTGCCTTTGATTTGGAATTTGAAAGACCATTTGTGGTCGGATTTTGGAACTTTTGATATGTATGAACTCGTGGGGAGATAAAGAATCTAATGATGTAAAATTTATCGAATTCCGAGACGTGGGCCCGGGTGTCGGGTTTTGGTAATTTCAGTATTTGCGTTGTTTTTGATTATTTTCGAGTGGGCTTCATCCCTTTAGCAAAATTTAATGGTTACGTTCTATTTTGGTAGATTCGGAGCATCCGTAGGCCGATTCGAGGGGCAAAGGCATCGCAAGCTAGAGTTTGGGCCGGATTGAGGTGAGTAATGATTTTAAATGTTGTCCTGAGGGTATGAAACCCGGATTACACAGCGTTCGGCTATGTTGAGGTGACGCACATGCTAGATGACGAGCGTGGGGTCGTGCACCATTGGGGATTGTGACTTAGTCTATCCCGAATGACTGTTTTACTGCGTATTTGATAGCAAATTGGTTGATATTGTCATGCTTTGGGCTAAATGCTATATTTGGGCTTCGTGCCAACTGCTTGGACCCTTACGGAATTTTTACTGATATTTTCCTCACTGTTTGATTTCATACTTGTGCTCAATCATGCCATATTTTTACTGTTTTCAGAACTCAGCTATGTTATTTTGTTTTAAACACCTTAAATGATATTTTTAAAGATATTTTGAGTTGAGCTTCATGTTTTATAGTTGCCCGAGGGGCTTGTGAGATTCTGACTGAGTAAGGCCGAGGGCCTGTATCGTGAGGATACATTGCTGCACGCCGCAACAGTGATATACTGACTATGATAATGAGGCCGAGGGCCTGAGATTGTACGCCACGAGGTGGCTTGTGATTGATATGAGGCCGAGAGCTTGTTTATGATGCCACGAGATGGCTTGATATTATGCTTGGGCCGTAAGGGGCCCCTCCTGGAGTCTGTACACCCCCAGTGAGCGTGGGTACCCATTGAGATATGAGATATAGCCCAAGCGGCTGGTGTTGTTCTGTGATATTTGTCCGAGGGGCCGATTCTGTTGTTACTTTGCCCGAGGGGCAGTTCTTATGTGTTTACCATTTCTAGTTGTTTTTCCTATATATTGTTGGATTGCTTAAAAGGTGTTTTATGAGATTTCACTGTTTAATTATGTTTACTTATTTTGTTCTTCCTTTTTTGTCTATGTTGTGTTTAACGTGATTTTATATCGCTCAGTCTTCATTTATTATTATTACTCACTGAGTTGGAGTACTCACTTTACTCCCTGCACCCCTGTGTGCAGATTCGGGCGCTACAAGTCTTGCTAGCGAGGGTTGAGAGCTGTCCAGCGGATTTTTGGAGATTTACTAGGTAGCTGCCTGGCGATTCGCAGCCCAGTGCATTCTCCCTCTATCTTATTTCCTTTCTGATTCAGTTATGTAGTAGTGGAGTAGACTTCCAGACTTGTAGTACTGTTTTAGATGCTCATGACTGGTGACACCCCGATGTCGGGCTGTGTTGGTTTTTAACTCCGCAAATTATACTGTTCACTGATATTTTTGGGATTTTATTTCTGTTAAAGACTTAGTATTTATTATTTTAATTGCTTAAAGTGAATTGGAAGTGTGTCGGCTGGTCTTGTCTTCACGAGAGGCGCCATCACAACCGGGTCCGAGTTTAGGGTCGTGACAAGTTGGTATCAGAGCCTAGGTTACATAGGTCTCACGAGTCATGAGCAGGTTTAGTAGAGTCTCGCGGATCGGTACAAAAACGTCTGTATTTACCCTCGAGAGGTTGCAGAACCTTTAGGAAAATTCCATATTCTTGAAATTCTTGTCGTGCGAATCTGTTGATCCGAGTACTAAAATTCTGTTATTCTATTCTCTAAGAGATGGTGAGGACACGAGCGACCGATCAGGACGGACGACCACCAGTACCACCAGCTGGAGCCACTAGAGGTCGAGCACGCGATCGAGGTCGTGGTAGGGGTAGAGGTGCAGCCCACACAGCAGCTGGGGCAGCACCTGCAGATCCACCAGCCACCCCAGTTCAGGATCAAGTCCCAATTGTGGACGCTCCAGCAGTACCAGTTCAGGCACCAGTTGTGCCCATTGTGATTCCGGGTCTTCAGGAGACTTTGGCCCAAATATTGACAGTATGTACAATTCTTGCTCAGGCGGTCGTGATTTCTACTACCGCAGCCACTTCTCTGGCAGGGGGATGCTCTCAGACTCCTGCCGCCCGCACACCCGATCAGGTGATTTAGGGATTGCTCACACCGGAGGAACCACCAGCCCATCCAGTGGAAGCTGTTCAAGGTTATGCAGCTCCAGTTATGCCAGAGGACGAGCAGCGTAGATTGGAGAGGTTTGGCAAACTCCAGCCTCCTACTTTCGGTGGTGACGAGGGCGAGGATGCCCAGGGTTTCTTAGACAGATGTCAGAGGATACTTCGCACTGCGGGTATTCTGGAGACCAGCGGGGTTGCTTTCACGACCTTTCAGTTTACCGGAGCCGCCTTGTCTTGGTGGGAGGCATATGAGAGGCGTAGGCCTGTTGGTTCGGCACCTCTGACTTGGCAGCAGTTCTCCGCTCTATTTTTGGAGAAGTATGTCCCACAGTCCCGTAGGGAGGAGCTGCGTAGGCAGTTCGAGCAGTTATGACAAGGGGATATGACTGTTACTCAGTACGAGATGAGGTTCTCGGAGTTAGCTCGACATGCTATTTGGCTGGTTGCTACGGAGAAAGAGAGGATCGGGAGGTTTGTTGATGGCCTCACCTACCAGCTTCGGGTTCTCATAACCAGGGAGAGAGTGTCAGGTGCTACGTTCGAGGAGGTTGTGGATATTGCTCGTGAGATTGAGTTAGTTCATCGGTAGGAGCGCGAGGAGAGGGAGTCCAAGAGGCCTCGAGGTCATGGTAGCTTTGGGGGCGCTCCTTCGAGGGGCCAGTTTCAGCATGGCAGAGGCCGTCAGTTCAACCATGCTCAGTCAGCTCGCCCAGGTTATCATGGGGCATCATCGGTCCATAGTTCTCACGGTTCTCAACAGGATCATTCTTCACTCAGTGCACTTCTAGCCCAGGGTTCGTCCCGGCTCCACCAGTTCAGGATTCTTCTATGCCAGGTGAGTCTGCTAGTCATTCTAGTGCTAGGGGTTCTCTTCAGTCCCCGTCTCCAGCACCTGGGAGTTGCTATGAGTGTGGGGAGATGGGTCACCTATGGAGGCAGTGTCCTCGTCGTCTTGGGGGTTCATCTCAGCAGTGGGGTCAGCCATCAGCTTCAGCCCCAGTAACTTCACCATCCACCCAGCCAGCTAGGGGTGGAGGACAGTCATCTAGGGGTCGCCCCAGAGGGGGAGGTCGATCCGGTGGTGGTCAGGCCCACTTCTATGCACTTCCAGCTAGGCCTGATGTGATTGCTTCAGATGCGATGATTACGGGTATTATTTCAGTCTGCCACAGAAATGCTTCTGTGTTATTTGACCCTGGTTCTACTTTCTCTTATATGTCGTCTTATTTTGCCCATTATCTGGATATGCCCTGCGAGTCCCTTGTTTCTTCTGTTCATATCTCTACACCGATGGGCGATACTGTTGTGGTAGACCGTGTGTACCAGTCGTGTGTAGTGTCTATTGGGGGTCTGGAGATCCGAGTGGATCTATTGTTGTTATGTATGGTGGACTTCGATGTTATTCTGGGCATGGACTGGTTATCTCCGTGCCGGGCTATCCTGGACTGTCATGCCCAAAACAGTGACTTTGGCTATGCCTGGTGTGCCACGGATTGAGTGGCGAGGTTCTACCGATTATGTCCCCAGCAGGGTGATTTCTTTCATGAAGGCCCAGCGTATGGTTGGGAAAGGTTGTCTTTCATATCTAGACTTTGTGAGGGATGTTGGTGCAGAGGCTCCCAGTATTGATTTTGTTCCAGCTGTGAGGGATCTTCCCGATGTATTTCCTGCAGACCTGCCGGGCATGCCACCGGACAAGGATATAGATTTTGGTATTGACCTGGTGCCAGGAACTCAGCCCATTTCTGTTCCACCTTATCGTATGGCACTAGAGGAGTTGAAGGAGTTAAAGGAGCAACTTCAGGAACTCCTGGATAAGGGGTTCATTCATCCTAGTGTGTCACCGTGGGGTGCGCCGGTTCTCTTTGTGAAGAAGAAGGATGGTTCGATGAGAATGTGCATTGATTACAGGAAATTGAACAAGGTAACAATTAAGAATAAGTATCCTTTGCCTCGTATCGATAATTTGTTCGACCAGCTTCAGGGAGCGAGAGTGTTCTCCGAGATTGATCTCTGTTCGGGTTATCACCAGTTGAATATCAGGGACTCATACATTCTTAAGACAGCTTTCAGGACCCGATAAGGTCATTATGAGTTCTTGGTGATGTTATTCGGGCTGACCAATGCCCCAGCAGCGTTCATGCATCTGATGAACAGTGTGTTCCAGCTGTATCTCGACTCGTTTGTCATAGTCTTTATTGACGATATTCTGGTGTACTCGCATAGTCAGGAGGAGCACGCGGAGCATTTGAGAGTGGTGTTATAGAGATTTAGAGAGTAGAAGTTGCATGCAAAGTTCTCCGAATGTGAGTTCTGGCTCAGTTTAGTGGCTTTCGTGGGGGATGTGGTGTCCAACGAGGGTATTCAGGTCGACCCGAAGAAGATAGAGGCGGTTCAGAGTTGGCCCAGACCATCCTCAGCTACAGAGATTCGTAGCTTTCTTTGTTTGGTGGGTTATTATCGCCGGTTTGTTCAGGTATTTTTGTTTATTGCATCGCCCTTGACCAAGTTGACTCAGAAGGGTGTTTCACTTCAGTGGTCTGATCAGTGTGAGGAGAGATTTCAGAAGCTCAAGACTGCCTTGACCACAGCTCCAATGATAGTATTGCCATCAGCTTCAGGTTCTTATACCGTATATTGTGATGCTTCGAGAGTTGGTATTGGGTGTGTTCTGATGCAGGAAGGTAGAGTTATTGCTTATACTTCTTGTCAGTTGAAGCCTCATGAGAAGAACTACCCCGTTCATGATTTGGAGTTGGCTGCCATTGTTCACACGTTGAAGATTTGGAGGCATTATTTGTATGGTGTGTCTTGTGAGGTGTATACTGATCATCGTAGCCCCTAGCACTTGTTCAAGCAAAAGGATCTCAATTTGAGGAAGCGGAGGTGGTTGGGGTTGCTTAAGGATTATGACATTACTATCTTGTATCACCCGGGGAAGGCCAACGTGGTGGCCGACGCTTTAAGCCGAAAGGCGGTGAGTATGGGGAGTTGGCGTATATTCCAGTTGGGGAGAGACCTCTTGCAGTTGATGTTCAGGCTTTGGCCAATCGGTTCGTGAGGTTGGATATTTCGGAGCCCAGTAGGGTATTTGCTTGTGTGATTTCTCGGTCTTCCTTATATGAGCGCATCAGAGAACGCCAGTATGATGATCCTCATTTGCTTGTCCTTAAGGACAGAGTTCAGCATGATGATGCCAGAGATGTGACTATCGGAGATGATGGGGGTGTTGAGGCTGTAGAGCCGGATTTGTGTGCCCAATGTGTAGGGGTTTCGGGAGTTGATTCTGGAGGAGTCCCATAGCTCGTGGTACTCCATTCATCCAGGTGCCGCGAAGATGTATCAGGATCTGAGACAACATTATTGGTGGAGGAGAATGAAAAAAGACATTGTGGGGTTTGTAGCTCGGTGTCTCAATTGTCAGCAAGTGAAATATGAGCATCAGAGACCAGGTGGCTTGCTTCAGGAGATGGATATTCCAGAGTGGAAATGGGAGCGAATCACTATGGACTTTGTAGTTGGACTCCCACAGACTTTGAAGAAGTTCGATGCTATTTGGGTGGTTGTGGATCGGCTGACCAAGTCCGCACACTTCATTCATGTGAGTACTACTTATTCTTCAGAGCGGTTGGCCGAGATTTATATCCGGGAGATTGTTCGGATGCATGGTGTCCCTGTTTCCATCATTTTAGATAGGGTTACTCAGTTTACTTCACATTTTTGGATATTTGTACAGCGAGAGGTGGGTACTCAAGTCGAGTTTAGCACACCCTTTCACCCTCAGACAGATGGGCAATCCGAGCGCACTATTCAAATATTGGAGGACATGTTACGCGCTTGTGTCATTGATTTCGGAGGGTCATGGGATCAGTTTCTACCACTCGCAGAGTTTGCTTATAACAATAGTTACCAGTCGAGTATTCAGATGGCTCCATATGAGGCTTTGTATGGGAGGCAGTGTAGATCTCTAGTTGGTTGGTTTGAGCCGGGCGAGGCTAGGCTATTGGGTACAGATTTGGTACAGGACAGACAAGGTGAAGATGATTCAGGAGAGGCTTCGTACAGCGCAGTCGAGACAAAAGAGCTATGCGGACCGGAAGGTTCGGGATGTGTCCTACATGGTTGGTAAGAAGGTTCTGTTGAAGGTTTCACCCATGAAGGGTGCTATGATATTTGGAAAGAAGGGTAAATTGAGTCCTCGATTTATTGGCCCTTTTGAGGTACTTCAGAGAATTAGGGAGGAGGCTTATGAGCTTGCTTTGCCACCCAGCTTGTCGAGTGTGCACCTGGTATTTCATGTTTCTATGCTCCGAAAGTATATTGGGGATCCGTCTCATGTTCTAGATTTCAGCACGGTTCAGTTGGAGGGTGATCTGACTTATGATGTGGAGCCAGCAGCTATTTTGGAGCGTCGGGTTTGAATGTTGAGATCAAAGGATATAGCTTCAGTGAAAGTGTAGTGGAGAGGTCGGCCCGTAGAGGAGGCTACCTGGGAGACCGAGCGGGTTATGCAGAGCATATATCCTCACCTATTTGAGGCTTCAGGTATGTTTCTTGACTCGTTCGAGGACGAACGTTTGTTTAAAAGGGGGAGGATGTGACGATCCGGCCGGTCGTCTCATGAGTTACCGCTCCATTTTCCCCATTTCCGCATCTATTTGCTTTGTTTGGCGGTTCTATAGGTGACCGGGTTGGTTGGCTCGGGTTCGGAAGGGTTTTGAGAAGGTTTGAGACACTTAGTCTCTTTTAAGAAAGCTTAAGTTGGAAAAGTCAACCGGATGTTGACTTATGTGTTAGAGGGCTCGGATGTGAATTCTGATGGTTCGGATAGCTTCGGGAGATGATTTGGGACTCAGGAGCGTGATCGTAATGTGTTTTGGAGGTCCGGAGCAGACTTAGGCTTGAATTGACGAAATTGAGTTTTTGACGTTTTTTGTTTGATAGGTGAGATTTTGATATAGGGGTCGGAATGGAATTCCGGAAGTTGCAGTAGCTTTGTTATGTCAGTTGGGATGTGTGTGCAAAATTTCAGGTCATTCTGATGTGGTTTGGTAAACTTTTTGATCTAAAGCGGAATGCGGAAGATTTAAGAACCTTAGGCTTGAATTCGATGTGTTTTGGTGGTTTTGATGTTGTTTGAGGTGTTTTGAAGGTTGGTATAAGTTTGAATAGTATTACAGGATGTGTTTGTGCTGTTGGTTGAGGTTCCGGGGGCCTCGGGGTGATTTCAGATGGTTGACGGGAAGTTTTCGGAAGTGGTTGGCAGCTGAAGTGTTGGAATTGCTGTCATAACCGCACATGCGGCTAGGTGACCGCACGTGGGGTCTCGCAGAAGCGATAAGGGGGCCGCAGATGCGGCCAGAGGCGTGTTTGGGTGGGACCACTGAAGCGGGTGTTTAACCGCACCTGCGACGGCGCAGGTGCGGTTGGGCATCGCAGATGCGGAAAGGCGGGCTTAAGTGAAAACCGCAGATGCGGTACCTTGGACCGCAGATGCGGTGGATTGACCGCAGGTGCGAAAAGCCTGGGTCAGAATGTATATATTTCTTCCTTCGCGATTCTCAGAGGGTTTCACCATTTTTAAAAGCGATTTCGGAAGTTTTGAGCGATTTTTGAAGAAGGATTTCAAGGGAGCTTCATTGAGGTAAGGATTTTGGACCTAAAACTCGTTCCTATTGTATTAATTCACGGATTAGGGCTGCAATTAGTGGAATTTAATCCAAAAACTGGAGGAACTAGGGCTTAGAAACTTAGGCCTTTATTGGAAATTTGAAACACCATTTGTGGTCGGATTTCTGAACTTTCGATATGTATGAACTCGTGAGGAGATAAGGAATCTAATTATGTAAATTTATCGAATTCCGAGACGTGGGCCCGGGGGTCAAGTTTTGGTAATTTCAGGATTTGCGTTGTTTTTCAATTATTTTTGAGTGGGCTTCGTTCCTTTTGAATAATTTATTGGTTACGTTCTGTTTTGGTAGATTCGGAGCATCCGAAGGCCGATTCGAGGGGCAAAGGCATCGCAAGCTAGAGTTTGGGCCGGATTGAGGTGAGTAATGATTTTAAATGTTGTCCTGAGGGTATGAAACCCCGGATTACACAGCGTTCGGCTATGTTGAGGTGACGCACACGCTAGATGACGAGCGTGGGATTGTGCACCGTTAGGGATTGTGACTTAGTCCATCCCGGATGACTGTTTTATTGCGTATTTGATAGCAAATTGTTTGATATTGTCATGTTTTGGGCTAAATGCCATATTTGGGCTTCGTGCCAACTGTTTGGACCCTTAGGGGATTTTTACTGATATTGTCCTCACTGTTTGATTTCATACTTGTGCTCAGTCATGCAATATTTTTACTGTTTGCAAAACTCAGCTATGTTATTCTGTTTTAAACACCTTAAATGATATTTTTAAAGATATTTTGAGCTAAGCTTCATGTTTTACTGTTGCCCGAGGGCTTATGAGATTCTGATTGAGTAAGGCCGAGGGCATGTGTCGCGAGGATACTTTTGGGTCGGGTTGCACGCTGCAGCAGTGATATACTGACTATGATAATGAGGCCGAGGGCCTGAGATTGTATGCCACGAGGTGGCTTGTGATTGATATGAGGCCGAGAGACTGTTTATGATGCCACGAGATGGCTTGATATTGCGCCTGGGCCGTAAGGGGCCCCTCCCGGAGTCTGTACACCCCTAGTGAGCGCGGGTACCCATTGAGATATGAGATATAGCCCGAGGGGCTGGTATTGTTCTGTGATATTGCCCGAGGGGCCGATTCTGTTGTTACTTTGCCGGAGGGGTAGTTCTTATGTGTTTACCATTTCTAGTTGGTGTTCCTCTATATTGTTTGACTGCCTAAAAGGTGTTTTATGAGATTTCACTATTTAATTATGTTTACTGATTTTGTTCTGCCTGTTATAGCTAAATGTTGTGTTTAACGTGATTTTATATCGCCCCGTCTTCATTTATTGTTATTACTCAATGAGTTGGAGTACTCACTTTACTCCCTGCACCCCTGTGTGCAGATTCGGGCGCTATAGGTTGTCACGACCCCAACCCCGGTCGTGATGGCGCCCAACATAATGCTAGGCAAGCCTGACCAATTCAACACTCTCAATCCCTCACATAGAGTTCATT
The DNA here is from genome assembly GCF_001879085.1 of Nicotiana attenuata. Taxonomy (NCBI): domain Eukaryota; kingdom Viridiplantae; phylum Streptophyta; class Magnoliopsida; order Solanales; family Solanaceae; genus Nicotiana; species Nicotiana attenuata. Next base: position 43,303 of record NW_017673692.1, read on the forward strand.
ACCAACAAACAGGGGTTTAATTACCAAATCAGCATGAATAGCAATTTGTAACAGAAGATAAAATGTACGAAATCAAGTAACATCATTACATAACCCACCGATCCAGTGTCACGAGCTAGGAGCCTCTAATACAAGTCTGAAAAACAGCCTAAACAAGATATAGTCTAAAATACTGAATGTAAAGAGGATAGAGGGAGAAATCGGGTCTGCGGACGCCATGCAACTACCTCGATGACTTCGGTGAGATCTAAATAGCAGAGATAGCTCGAACTATGCCTCACGGATACCTATATCTGCACACACGGTGCAGGGAGTAATGTGAGTACTCCGACCCAGTGAGTAATAATAATAAATAATGACTGACGGAAAGAAATCTCGTAAAAATACTAAGCAGTTCTATATCAAAGCAGTAAGAACATTTAAATAGCAGCTAAATGAAAAAAAGCCAGGAAGAATCCTTTAAGCCAGTACTCAACTCATTTATTTCTCACGATAACCGAAATCATAGTATACAGCTGCGGTGTGCAGCCCGATCCGTATAAATATACTACTGCGGCGTGCAGCCCGATCCATAATATATATATATATATATATATATATATATATATATATATATATATATATATATATATATATATATACTGTTGCGGCGTGCAGTCCGATCCAATAATAATAGTCGACTGCGCTCACTGGGGGTGTGCAGACTCCGGAGGGGCTCCTACAGCCCAAGCGCTATACTGCTGCGGCGTGCAGTCCGATCCATATGAATGTACTACTGCGGCGCGCAGCCCGATCCAATAATATACTGCTGCAGCGTGCATCCCGATCCATATAAATATATACTGCTGCGGCGTGCAGCCCGATCCATAACATATCAAATACCCTCACTATGGGGTTCTCAACCCCTCTCAGTCACTATAAACTTAGCCTCTCGGGCATNCTGTGGCAGACTGAAATAATACCTGTAATCACAGCATCCGAAGCAATAGCATCTGTCCTGCCCTGAAGAGCATAAAAGCGAGCCTGACCACCTCCCGATCGACCACCACCCCTGGGGAGACCCCTGGCTGCCTGACCCTCACCCCTAGCTGGCGGGGCGGGTGCTGAAGAAACTGGACCAGAAGATGAGGGCTGACCCCTCTGCTGAGATGAGCTAGCAGCACGACGAGGACACTCCCTCCGCATATGCCCGAATCTCCACACTCATAGCAACTCCCGGGTGCTGGGAACTGGGACTGGAGGGAACCCCTCGCGCCAGAGTGACTAGCTGATGCACTCGGCCTGGAAGAACCCTAAGTAGACAGAGCACGAGATGAAATTTGTGCTGGAAGAGCGCTGAGAGATAGCTGACCCTGCTGAGAACCCTGATAACCACGACCTGAAGATCCTCCTCGGTACTCGGGTCGAGCTGACTGAGCGGGCCTGAAAGAACGACCCCAACCCTGCTGGAATTGGCCCCTCGAAGAAGCACCACTGTAACTACCAGAACCTCGAGGCCTCTTGGCCTCCCTCTCATCTCGATCCTGCCGGCGAACCGACTCAATCTCTTGGGCCATATCAACCACCTCCTCGAATGTGGCACCCAGCACCTCGCTCCCCAGTCATAAGAACACGAAGAGGGTAGGTGAGACCATCAACAAATCTCCGGATACGCTCACGATCCATCGGAACCAACCAAACTGCATGACGAGACAACTCAGAAAATCTCATCTCATACTGGGACACTGTCATATCTCCCTGCCGTAGCCCCTCAAACTGCCTGCGCAGCTCCTCCCTGCGAGACTGCGGTACATACTTCTCCAAGAAGAGAGTAGAGAACTCCTGCCAAGTCAAAGGTGCTGCACCAACCGGCCTACGCCGCTCATACGCCTCCCACCAAGTGAAGGCAACTCCAGTAAACTGAAAAGTAGTAAAAGCCACACCACTGGACTCAAGAATCCCCGCTGTACGGAGCATCCGCTGACATCTGTCAAGAAAACCCTGGGCATCCTCGCCCTCAGCTCCACTAAATACCAGAGGCTGGAGTCTACCAAACCTCTCGAGGCGACGCTGCTCGTCCTCGGGCATAACTGAAACCCTGAACTCCTGTACTAGTACCACTGGCTGAGCTGGAGGTGCCTCTGGAGTCTGTAGTCCCTGTGCTACCTGCTCAGGTGTGCGAGCAGCGGGGGTCTGATTGCCTCCCCCGGCCTGTGAAGTAGCTGTTGGTGCTGTGGTGGCTGAAACCACCTGAGCCAGGCCTGTGCACACTGTCAAGATCTGAGCTAATGTCTCCTGAAGGCCAGGAATCACTATGGGCACAGCCGGTGCCTGAGCTGGTACTGCTGGAGCCTAATCCGGAACTGGGGCAGCTGGTGGATCAATAGGTGCTGCCCTTGCTGCTCTGCCTCAGCCACGACCACGACCGCGTCCACGGCCTCTGGTGGCCTCTGTAGGTGGCACTGGTGGTCGTCCGTCACGTCCGGTAGCTCGTGTCCTCACCATCTGTGAGAGAATAGAATAAGCAGAAATTTAGTATTCGGATCAACAAGTTCGCACGACAAGAATTTCCAAAATGTGGAATTTTTCTTAAAGGTTCTGCAGCCTCTCGAGGAGAAATACAGGAATCCCCCTACCGCTCCGCGAGACTCTACTAAACCGGCTCATGACTCGCGAGACCAAGTAACCTAGGCTCTGATACCAACTTGTCACGATCCCAACCCCGGTCGTGATGGCGCCCAACACAATGCTAGGCAAGCCCGACCATTTCAGCACTCTCAATCCCTCACATAGAGTTCGTTATCAATTAACAGGGTTCAAATACCAAATTAACATAAAACACAAGTCTGAAACAGTGGATACAATGCGCGGAAAGAACGTAATAACATCACTACAAGCCCACCGATCCGGTGGTCACGAGTCAAGAGCCTCTAATACAAGTCTGAGAAACAGCCTAAACAAAAGATAGTCTAAAATACTGAAAGTAAAGAGGATAGAGGGAGAAATCGGGTTTGCGAACGCCATGCAGCTACCTCGATGACTCCGGTGAGATCTGAACAGCAGAGATAGCTCGAACTATGCCTCAAGGATACCTGTATCTGCACACACAATTCAGGGAGTAATGTGAGTACTCCGACTCAGTGAGTAATAGCAATAAATAATGACCGACGGAAAGAAATATCGTAAAGAGCACTAAGCAGTTCTATATCAAGCAGTAAGAACATTTTAACAGCAACTAAATGAAGAAGCCAGGAAAAATCCTTTAAGCCAGTACCCAACTCATTTATTTCTCATAATAACCGAAATCATAGTATACCGCTGCGACGTGCAGCCCGATCCGTATAAATATACTGCTGCGGCGTGCAGCCCGATCCATAATATATATATACTGCTGCGGCGTGCAGCCCGATCCAATAATAATAGTCGACTGCGCTCACTGGGGGTGTGCAGACTCCGGAGGGGCTCCTACAGCCTAAGCGCTATACTGCTGCGGCGTGCAGCCCGATCTACATAATATACTACTGCGGCGTGCAACCCGATCCATATAAGTATACTGCTGCGGTGTGCAGCCCGATCCATATAAGCATACTGCTGCGGCGTGCAGCCCGATCCACATAATATATCAGTCATCCTCACTTTTGGGTTCTCAACCCCTCTCATTCAATATAAACTTCGCCCCTCGGGCATACTAAGATAAGATAGGGATTCCAACCCACATATTACTCTCATTTTGGTTTAGCTATTTCAAAGCCAGTTCATATTTTATTAAACAGTTAGAAACATGACTGAGGGTATGATTTTTAACAAGTAACATGAGGTCAATCAGTACCAATGCCCCTAAGGGTTCTACAAGTCGGCACAAGGCCCCAAACATGGCAACTAGCCCAAACTATAATGATAAAATTTAAGTCTTAGTCAAAAATACAGTAGAATCATCAATCGGGATGGACCAAGTTCAAATCCCCAGCAGTAATGGACCCCACGCTCATCATGCAGCGTGTGTCTCACCTCAACATAGCACTACGTTGTGAAATTCAGGGGTTTCAAACCCTCAAGACATCATTTATAACCATTACTCACCTCAAGCCGGCCAAAATCCTAGCTCGCTATACCCTTGCCTCGCAAATCAACCTCCCCGCGCGTCGAATCTGGCCAAAACCACAACGAATACGTTACAATAGGCTAAGGGAATATAACCCAATCGAAAAGACTCGAAAAACATTGAAATTCACGAAGTTGGCAAAACCCGAGCCCCGGGCCCACTTATCGAAAAAATCAGAAAATTAACATCACCGGATTTCTTATCTCGCCACGAATCTATGCATATCAAATTTACCAAAATCGGAGTCCATTTGACCCCTCAAATTCCATTTTGAAATACCAAATTCCCAAGCCCTAGCTTTACCCTCTTTTGATGAATTTCCACAAATTTCCATGTTAATTCTACCTTTAAATCATGTATTAAGGTCAAGGAACTCGCCTCCAATCACACCTAGTCGAAATCCCCTTCAATTTCCGTCCAATAGCTCTCAAGATTACTCAAAAATGGTGGAAATGAGACTTGGTTCGCGGATGAAATGTCTAATAAAAACCTTCTGCCCAGGCTTATTTTCCTCTATGCGAACGCGAGGGACCTCTTGCGTTCGCGATGAACAAAATCCACCTCTGCCAAAAATACCCTTTGCGAACGTGGTTGCACCCATGCGAACGCGAAGGTCTGGAACCTTAAGCTTACGCGAACGCGGACAGTACCACGCGAACGCGAAGGGCAAAAGCCCTGGAACCCAACTCCTTATACGCGAACGCGATGACTCAACACCTGATCCTTCCGCGATCGCGAGGCCCAAGACGCGAACGCGAAGGCCAAAACACTGGTCCTGAAATTCCCTTCTACGCGTTCGCGACTCACCAACGCGAACGCGAAGATCAATTCTTCTGCAACAAAATAGCTGGAAACCTGCAATCTTCAAAGGCCAAAATTGGTCCGATTGACCATCCGAAATCATCCCGAGGCCCCCGGGACCTCAACCAAAAGCACCAACCCATCTTAAAACATCATTCAAACTTGTTCCAATCATCAAAACACATCTAACAACGCTAAAATCATCAATTCTCACCGAATTCAAGCCTAAGTTTCTCAAAAACTTCCGAAATATGCATTTGATCAAAAACCCGACCAAAACACCTCCGAATGACCTGAAATTTTGCACACACATCCAAAATCACCTAACGAAGCTACAGCAACTCTTGAAATTCCATTCCGACCCTCGGATCAAAATCTCACCTATCAACCGGAATTCGCCAAAATACTAACTTCGCCAATTCAAGCCTAATTCTACACCGGACCTCCAAAATCAATTCCGATCACACTCCTAAGTCACAAATCACCATCCGAAGCTAACCAAATCACCGGAAATCACATCCGAGCCCTCTAACTCATAAGTCAACATCCGGTTGACTTTTCCAATTCAAACCTTCCTTAAAGAGACTAGGTGTCTTATTTCCATCTAAAACCAATCCAATTCAACTCACTCACTCGAGACTCTCATAATGAAACATAAGGAAGCAGAAAATGGGGGAAACGGGGCGGTAACTCACGTGACGACGGGCCGGGTCGTCACATATCCTCTCCATGTCAACATTTTTAATTGGTTGAAAATTAGATTTAAAATTATGAGATATATTGTTTGTATATTCCTTCCAACCATACCAAACAATAGTAGAAAACAAATCATCATGGTTAATTTAAAGATAGTTTAATTATATTAAAAATAATTTTTCGACCATGCTGCTTAAAAACCAACTACCTTTGTGCATTGAGCATAAAATAAAGTTTTTTCAATTTGTTTCACACATGATCTTTTTGCTTGTTTTTCACTAGTGAAAACTAGAGTCCTCCCAAAAATCATATACCCTCAACAGAGCGTAAAAATAATACCAGATAGCTTCTTATACCACTATTTAAAACATCATTAATTTTTAAAAATTATTTGAAATTTAATTAGTTTTGACAAATACTATCAAATTGAACATGTTGCTGTTGTTTTTTTTGTAGACTTTCGAGTTTAAAACTGGGATCTTTGAAGTTGGGCTTTGCAAAGGCTTATTTCATACTTGAAGTTTATAATACAAATTCTGACATGAGATTTAAAATGGGGTTTTAACACAGTTACCCACAAAAATAAAATTATTTACCCTTATCTACCCATTTGTTTTTCTACCCATAAACTAATTATATTTCTTACCCATAGTAGTTTTGTAGGGAACTTTTTCTTTATTCTCCAATTCTTTTTTATTTCTATGCTTCTTTTCTTCTTTTTTTTCTTTTTTTTTCTTTTCTGTTTTTCTTTTTTCTCGTTTTCTTCTTATTTTTTTCTTTTTTCCTTTTCTAATTTCATTTAACTTCTTTTTTTTTATATTCTTTTTCTCTTCATAATCTAATTTCATTTACCGTTTTCACTATTTTTTATTATTCTTTTTTTATACAATAAGAAAAATAATTGATATAGAAAATATTTGTTCACCTTTTTTTAATATAACTAGTACAATATACCTTTTATTTTATTTTTCTTTCTCATTTTTTAAATTTAATTATTAAACTGAAATAATATCAGTTGTCACTTGATCTAATACACTGAATATCACATTGACTGCTGTTGAGCACCATAGATTACATAATCAGATTCTAAGAATCAACATGTGATTGCCATGCAAACCTTGATCTCCTTCCCTATAAATATCAATACACACTCTACTATTAGCAGTAATACAACCAGTTATAGAGCAAGAAAATATAATCTACGGCAACCAAATCTCCATATATACTAGTTTGAATAAAAATGATAATAAAATATTAAAAAATAGAACAAAGTATAAGTAGCGAAAAAGACTTCTAGTACCATGTGATACCAATATGGTATATATATACACCAACAGAGCATATGATTTCTCTAGAATATTGCTACAACTATCTGCGACTATACTACTCTACCAAAACATTAAAGGACGTAATAAAATTATGAGAAAATAACATGCTCGTATTGCAAGCTAAATATTCGCAAAACAACTTGCTCATTTCGTATACTAAGAGGGTATATAGTTGTATGAGGTCGTTCCAACAATTGCCTATAACTATAAATACTATTAATACGCATAATTTATGTCCATCGGCACACAAAAATTCCAGCATTATTGCAACTCATGTTGATATAAATAATTTCAAAATAGAATTCACTTAAAATGCAGCTAAAACAACCAAAACAATGTTCAAACTACCATATGACACCAATATGGCATATAACTATACCAACATGGTATAGATTTTTACTAGTTAATTTCCGACAACTATATGACTATACTACTATTACATAACACACATGCATAAAGAGAAAATAAAAAAATAGTGCACCACATATTAATATAATAAAGTATTTCAAGATATTGTACTATATTACTATTATTAAAAGAAAATCAAATATTGTACCAATTAAATGCAGCTAATACAATCAAAAAATAATTCAACTAGCATATGATAACAATATAGTATATAGCTATACTAATAGGGTATATAGTTGGAATGAATTGTATATAATAATGGTATATTTGTATACTATTTGCGTATACAATACAAATTCGTCTTCTTCTCTGGTTCAACTATATTTCAACCCAAATTTCTAAAATTTACTACAAAATCTCCACCAAATTGACTAAAACTTTAGCTACAACCTCCAATCAACTTTCTAACTAACACATACAGGATCGGATCAAAACAATTAAAAACTCAAACAAAACAAGTTATGAGTTTCAAGCTTCAAGGTCCGTCAATGGTGGATTTAAATTTTTGTACAATAAATCTCCAAAAACCAGCATCAAAGGTACAATCTACACATCAAAGAACAATATTAGCTACATTTAATTGGAGACCAATGGAGTAGTGCTGGATCGATTTGATTCAGCACACCTGCTTATAATAACACACCTGCTTACTATTTTTTTTCCCTGTATGCTAACACGCAAAAGTAATACAAGATGGAATTATCTCCTAATGAAACTGCAATTTCACTAATTTGTCCTTCAACGAGTACAAAATATAAGCACCAGGCAAGTATAAAAAAACTACACTTATTACAAAAGAATATCCCATGTCCACCACTCTATATTAAAAGGTAAAGACGACGCTAACAATCTGTATTAGAAAGGAAGAAAAAAATAAAAACGAATAGCTAACCACTCCAAAGAATCTAATGTGGGCGAGCAAATAGTATTGATTGCATACGTAGGAAAAGTAAATAGTTTAGGCATGGATATTTAAGGGTAAATAGTTTGAATTTAATGAGTATAAAGTGAGATTTTCCCATTTGAAAATTAGGCTTGACAGTTGAATTTTGAACTTTGAACTCACAATTTCAATTTTAGACCTGTATGTCTAAAAGTGATTGTAAAGCGACTAAACTTCATAAATTTTGTGAATTTGGGCTATTTTCAATATAGGTCCTAAAATGGCTAATTGTGCATTTCGCCTCCAAAAGGCGACCATTATAGGGGCAAGTACACAAATAGTTATTCTCATGGATGTTAGTTAGGAATTAGCCAATACTTATTTTGCCGTGAAATTTTAAACTAAAAATTTTAACTTCAACAAAATTTAGAATATTGTTGTCCTGAGAAATTGAACTGAAAAAGTAAATTCAGAACGCACTGGCTAATTTCTAGATAGCAGCCCTTTAGAAGGGCTAATCGGTGTCATTTCTACCCATTATAGGACTGGTTCGCAGTAGCCCAATAACTACCAGAGCCTAGGGCCCAAACTCTTGTGCTGAAAGCCATACGGACTCCCGTTCCTTTAGCTTCTAGCAACCGTTTTGAGAATCCTTTAGCGCGGTGAAAACCGCTATTATTCCGACGGGTCTCTTGCCGGCTCTACTTTCCGATGTCGGAAATGGTAAGCATCTGACTCTTCTCTATCCTCTTTGCTCCAATTTACTCCCTGGAAGCCTAATTTTTCGCATTTTTGCCGGTAAATGTATTTTACAAAATCATAGTGAACTGGTTAATATCATTCTTCCTACAAACAAATAATGTTAGTTAGCATTATCATTGATCATTCGGTGAATATAATTTCGTGACATGTCAAATAATGGGCGGGAAGTACTTAAAGGCTGAAGTATAGTATATTAGTATTTTGAATTGCATTCGAGCTGCTAGGAACCTAGTATTGGCATCTTTCCTTGTCTGCCTGATAGTTGATCTTAATTTCCCGAATTTTACTTATAATCGACAATGCTTGAGATTGTGGAGGGGGTGATGCATAGCTGGGCATTAAGGAGAAGAAGACGGTTTAGAGCGTGAAATGTAGCCCTACTAGTACTTATGTGGGTGCTTTGGAGGGAAAGGAACAGAATAATAGCATTGGTGACTTAATGGTCAATGAAGTTGGGAAGAACCATGAGGTCTTAGGTTCAAATCACAATGGAGGCGAGAAATGCTGCGTGATTTCATTCCATTTGCCTAAACCTTTGTGGACAAAATTACCGCTGTACATGTTAAATTGCAAATGAAAGTCACGTAACACTACCTTAAAGTATTGTTTCGAATCTTTTCACATATTTTAATCCAAATAAATTGAACATGTGTCGGAACTCTGAAGTTGGAATATGGTGTGATGTATATGGAGAATTTCTTTTACGATCTAGAAATCTGTCTGGGACCGACAACAACCTTCAAAACTCGAGGATAATGGCTCGCCCCTCTACCCTTGGCTTCTTAAATACCAGGCTTGTTCGCATGACGTAGGGCTCGAACATGTGACCTTAGTCACAAATCCTTCAACCTTTGTCACTTGAACCAGGCCTTGAAGTGAATGAAGTGAAATATCTTATAATCAAATTTGATATAAATTAACAGCTCACCTGAAGTCAAACTTTCTGTATGTGAGATGTAAGTGTACATATATTTAAGTTTAAACTTACTGCCTAGTAGTGGAATTCGCATGTGTTCATTCTCTAGTTCTTATAAAACATTAAGTAGACAACTCAAATCAGCATTTAACATTACACATTGTGTCAATAACGTTAATGCTTTTGGTGCTGAAATTTCAGTGGTTTAACCATTAAGTGACACTCAGGACACACTCTGGACTTAAATTTTCAAGTTTATCAATATGGGTATTACACCCGTGTGGATTAACGAAGAGTAGGATGCACTGATCTTAGGCCCTGACTCACCTTCCTTGTGCGAACGGCCGAACATTGTGGAGGAAATCTTAGGTTTTCATCCATTGGATTCTCACCAATGTTTGTGTTATTCAAGCAGTCATTCTTACTCAATAGAAGTAACAGATTCATATATACCACCTAGTTGAGATTAAGGCTTAGTCTTGTTCTTACACTTAAATTAGGTCTGGTGTTTGCCGGAAGTTTTCTTTTTTAAGATTTTTTCCTATAGTAACTTATTGCTAATGATCTTAAGTCTAAATTCCAGGTAGCTGGAATAGGCCAAGGTCCCGGGATCCTCATTCTGTTGGGTCTGGATTTGTTGATGATATTTGTGGGCCTTCAGATAATTTAAATGCGGCGCAGAATACTTTTCAGGGATTTGAGTCTTCTGCTGGAGGGAGCAGTGAAGTTCAGCAGAGTGCTTACACTCAATAAAGCAGTTACCAAAATTATATTGCTCAAGGTAGCAACTCTAGCATTTGTCCTTCTCAGTATGTTGCGCAGACTCTCCAAAATGCTGCCGCCCCCGTGTCGGATCCTCTAAAAATGCACTATTTTTGGAGGATCCGACACACACCTAGGGACATTTTCGGTGAGTCCGAGCAGCGTGGATATTTTATTTGCCTTACCAGAATGTTAATCCTCATCAAGCGCCATACCGAAGCGTCAAGACGCAACAGCAGTCTTACCAGCGTATGAGTGCACAAGGTTCTTACTGCTATTGATGTTGCATGCTAAGTTCCTTTGCCAACTGATGGCAAATATTAGGCACTTTGGTACTTTAATGTAGTGTTTCATTATGTTATGTTGCTGCTATGTCAGCATGTTTAGATGGTTCGAGAGGTTTAAGATCTTGCATCATATTGAAGCTTTCTGGCATTCATGAAAAGTGACACATTCTAATCGGGCAGAGCACCATGGATTCTTCACTTCATTTCCTGGTATCCAACTTGATTTTATTATTATTATTATTATTATTATTATTATTATTATTGTTTTGGAATTTGATAATTTCCTGGTATCCAGAAAGCCACTTATATATTGTTTGAATTTACTACATAGTACTGCCTTTGGCGAATGTAGATATGCCCGTGTGACCAGAATTGCTGTATTATGGTCTTTCCTTCATTCCTGGCAAGACTGGAGGTTCATATTTGTTGGCAACCTTTATCTGCTTTGATGGTTGCAAGCATACTTGAATACTCGAGGTTAGTATGCGTTTGGCTCTAAATTTTCGTGTGTCAATTCGACAATTTTCATATCTAAATTGGATTAGATTAATTTATTCAATTAAACATAATTAAAATTTGAATCTTCATGAAATGCACTATAGGCTGCGATATTACTCATGTCTAAATAGGGGAAGTAAAAATGTCAAACATTTTGTGATTAAAAACATTAAACTAGCTGTGAGCTGTCTCTCCCTCATTTTTCTCTAACCAGCTGGGCTCAAACCTCGGGCTGTATACTGGTCCCATGGGCTAAAAACAGTGAGAAAAGGTTGGGCTGGTTGGACAGGGTCAAACCCATGTGTAACTTTAGCAGGGATGTCTGGGCCTTGCTGGCCCACGTGGAACGATTCTCTTGTGGGACAATAAATTGTTTGATATACTTGCTTAGCATTCGCTTTACAAGAATTATGTTTTAGTCCTCTTATAATTTGTTTTGACATCGAACAGCTGGGCTATCCTGATTTTCCTTCATTCCGTTCTTTCATTTGTTTCTTCATCCTGTTGCTATGATAAAGGAGACTGGTACTCTGCATTGCATTCTAATACCTTTTGAATTAATATAAGCTTGGGCATGCACTTGATTTACAGATTTATTTTAAATACACATACAATGTTATAATTCTTTTAGACTATCAGTGTATTTTACCTGTTGTGTAACCGGTTACCTGCTTTGTTTCCGTATCACTAATCCTAATTATTATAGAGAGTTACTTGGCGACATAATCGTGTTCGGTATATTTTGTATACTACAAGTTAAACCCTTGTTTTAATGGGTGGCTCATAGTTTTCCCTGATTTACCTGATTGGATTGAGATCTCGTTGAAAACGAAGTAAGTGGTGCACACAGACTGATTATAGTAGATTTGTCGACCAGTGCATGATGTCTGCCTTTTTTTTTGCGAGTTATGACTTACTTTGGTGAAGCAAATGGTGGACTATTCTTGGGTGTTTGACATACTTTTTTGAGTGGTTTTCCCAAACGGTACAGAGCAAGAACAGTGAAATGGCAATGGACTTTCTTATTGCGTTTTACACATGATGCTATTACTCTCATGTACGTAAATGAGCTTCTTTCTCTCGCCTCGTCTCCTATCTTGTCGTGTCAAAGAGTTTAGGCCAAAAAAGAAAAGGAAGTCTTTATAGGCTTGCTATTATTATGCCTACAACATTTCGATAAATTTCACGATATATATGGCCATAATAAAGTGTTTGCTGTTTTCAATTTGTCATATGCTCCACCCAGAGATTAGTGCTCTTACCCACTTGTCCACTCTATCCAGTCTCCAGAGAGAAAATTGGGTGGGTAGCTCTATTTTGGAAAAGGTTGAATTAGCATCTATCAAATACCCCTCATAAGTCTATGTGATTGCATATCCCTGCATGTTAAGATTTTGGATCATCTTCTTGTCATTTCGTGGCATTAGTTTCTTTTGCATCTCTACAGAAACTATCACTAATCTTGAATAATGCACAACATATACTGGCAATTAATTTATCCAAAATAATAGTACGTTCCAGTTTGTACCCTTAAATTGGATAGCAAAGAAGAGTTACTATTTCAATCTAGTCTATTGTTGCTTGACACATCAGGTTCGGCATATACTACAAAAACAGAATCTACATAAGATAACCATGTCTCTGTTAGGCAGTGCGATGACTATTTGATGTTTGGCTTAAGAAGAGATGGCATAATAAAACAATCACATTATAACAAGTTGTTTTTAGATAATGGTTTCATGGCCGGCAATCTTGAGAGGATATCCGGGAAATGATGGTTCAAATAAGGAATAGTATTCCAAGTGAATAAGAAAGTCACCATGAAAAAACCACTCAATTTCAGGTAATCCTTTTGTTAGAATATTGCCATTTTCGTTTGTGGCTAGTAGTGACAAAATAGATAAGAGAAAACAGTTATTCACCCATATTATCTCAGTGTTATCAAAGGCGAAAAGCGCAAAAAAGTTCTAAGGTCCGTTGCTTCTTAAAGCGCAAATAAAGCGTGAACTTTAATGAAAAAAGCGCAACTGGAGAAAAAGTAAAAATATGTATATATGTAGTCCAAGATTAATAATTATAAGCATGAATAAAAAACATTGGACAAAGAAATTAAAAAAAATAAAATTACGATAAAGTGAAAATCAATTGTTTAGTGTCGCGTTTTCAGGATTACACTCATTGACAAGGAAAAGTATGCCTTAGAGCCTTAATGCCACACTAAAGCGCCACAAAGCGAGGCAAAGCGCTCAACATGTTTTGAGCCTCGCTTCAGGGCTTAAGCGCGCTTTAAGTGCATCTTTGACAACACTAATTATTCATTAAAATTGGGTTGGATAATGAACTTTTTAAAAACGCTTGAATATGGATAAGAATCAGGGGCGGACCCACGTGGAGAGGTGAGGGGTCACTGGCACCCTATAGGTTCGGGGAAAACTATGTATATATTACTGTATATATGTCGAGGAACCCTATAATAATTTAATTGTGCCCCCCAAAACAAGTTGCTCCATCGTTGCACTGGTTCAGCCGGCTTTTAAAGTTTTGTTCGCTTGCTGCTAGACCCAGGATCGAGACCACACCACCGTTTCTTTCTTTTTTCCTTTTTTAATTGAACGATAGTTTAGTACTCCATATTTAGTAGTCAACTTGGTCTATTTATTTTTTAATTCAAACATTAATTTTGTACTAGTACATAGAAGTCACTTTTTTTTTTTTTTTTTTTTTAGATCTCTCCATCTAAGCTCCAAAATTCAACTTCTCTTCACGATTAGTTTTTCATCTACATAAAATAGTCAAAAACTCCATTGGAGATACATCTTTCTAGACTCTGAAAAGTTAATATGGAGACATAAAAATAATGATTAAAGACAGTAGGAAAGGGGGATAAAATATTTCATTAACTAGTACCATTAGTCTATAATCTTTATCTCTAACCAATTTTTATTATTATTTCATTTTAGAAAAAATAAAGACAACTAAACCCTTCTTCCTTCAACGTTTACTTTGGCAAAGTAGCAAGTATCTGTTGACTCTGCGACGTCGGTTGAGACTTTTTGGACTGCTTATAGACCTTTATTAGTCTTGATTTTGTTTAAATTTTTAAATTTTGAACATTCTTTTGGCTACAAATTCGTAATCATTAAGTTTTCAAAGAGTTGAACGCCAGACTTTATTGCAACTACTATTATTTTCATATTTACATTAAAGATAATGGTGCCCCCGTAATGTTCAAATCCTGGGTCCGCCTCTGATAAGAATTATATCCATTTAGAAAATAGATAGCCAATGAGTTTAATTTTTACCTTTGTAAAGCCTCAAATTGGGGTTCCTCAAGTTTAGGAGAATAGGAATTCTCCCAAAAGTGATCATATTCAATAAGTCATGGATAATATGGATATTCATATTATCCGCCGGTTAATCTATTTTTTATCTGTATGAAATGGGGGCCGGGTCAAATAATTTATCCGTTTATGCATCATCCGTTTTCGACCCTCTCACATTCGACCCAACCTGCCCGTTTGTCACCCCTATGGCTATTGACTTCATAGAGGAAAAAGAGAGAAAAAATGGGGTAAATCACAATTTGGCGTTTACTTATTTTCCATGAGTGGAATTCTCAGCCCTTAATTATGGATGATAGGTCTCTACTCTTCTCTAGTATGAATCTAGTTTTATCTTAGAACTCTTTTCCATTCGGTCTTTTGTATTTGTTGAAAGACGCTAATTAATAGGTTAGGTTGTAGTGTTGTACCAAAAATCCTATTTTGGAGGCTTTATCTTTTCTGGTTGCTGACACTCCTTCCACAGAGATAATTATACAATTGTGTTAGTCAACTGGTTTATGAGTGCCTTAATCTCAGCCAAACAGTGGCAGATCTAGAGGCTAAGATGTGGGTTTCTCGAGAATCCAGTAGCTTTTGTCCAGACTTTATATATGCATTACAATTTTATTAAATATTTGTAAGTATTTGATTGTAAACCCAATTATTAACTTGAGATCGCTGTAAAAGTTTATAAACTTCAAATCTTAGATCCGCGCCTTTGCAGCGAAGACCTTTAAAGAGAGCACACACATAAAGTCAATGTCAATGATTTTCCCCACGTATTGCATGGGGACTTTTATTTCGATTGTACGTGACACAAGATGGTTTCCCTAAAATTCCTCTACTTCCAAAAAATCAACATAATTAGTGGTTTGATTTCTTCAAGACCCTCATAGTATACTGGTATGGTTGTCGGTCGTGTATCAGACAGGTTGTTTACGTATATCAGTTGTATATTCACGAATTTATTTATACCTAGTTGGTGTGACAAAATATGTAAATGATCGAGTAGTGAAAAGCTATTAAACCAAATTCGGTCAATTAGCATAGGCCTTCTTTGTCTTTTTCATTTCAAGAGTGAAATGCCTGTATCTAAATATATATTTTGAGTATTAAGATATTGTGAGTTAGCCTAAGCATCTTGCTTTATCTAAGTAATTTAAAACTAATCCTCTTTTATTTAGAATTAAATCAGTTTCAGTACGATTTATTTATGTCTACTTTCTGTCTTTGGACTTATGACGACAATGTCAATATTAATAAAGTCTGGCGCCAACATTAGTTATATTGTTATAGTTGAAAATTACAAAAACACTGTAGTTGACATCATATTTGTATCCAAACACATACAGTCATTTTTTAGGTTTTTATTTCATTTCTTGTAAAATGGTTTCTTTCGTAGTTGATTATATAAAGGTTTTCAGATAACAGTACCAAATTGGTGTGAAAACTTAGTTTAGAATTCGAAAATACCATTTTCCAAAAGTAGCACTCATGCTGTTTTATTTTATATATCATTGTCATTAATATTTGGGAAGTCAAATAATTGTTACTTTTTTATAAAATAATTTTTTCTTTGAGTAGTACTATTTTTCATTTTTTTACAATATTTTTAATTAAAAATTGTGAATTATAGTGCTTTAGGTGTTTTCTAATTGTGTAATTGATTCAATAGTTGAATTAAGACCGTATTGATCTTATATAGTAGCATATAGTAAGCTTCTCGTTTGATTTAGTATTAACTATCTGTGAGTTTTATATATCGATATTGTAATCTTTTAAAGTAATAAAAAAGGTAAATCTTCATTGCCACTAATATAAGATCAATCTTTCAACGCACTTATTGCCGCCATGTGAGTCCAATAGAGTCAACGCATTAGTCTAGATTGAGTGGATTTTGGTAAGATTTTCCACTCATTATCTCAACACTTCTAAGTATGTTGGTCAGTTTCAATGCTCTTCGCTACTGTAAATTCACACCATAGTTATAAACCTATATTTAAAGAAAACGACAATTTCTTTATTTACCAGCTTTTATTAAACTAATAAAGCTAAGACACTTAAGTTTCACTTTCACCATCAACCTTTCTCCTTTCTTGTATCGGTCTTTCAGAATAGTTGAAAGTCACTTTATCGAAAATTAATTTGGATGCAATTATTTATGTCTTTGCATGATTCAAGGGGTTTCTTTAAAGTAAAGGTAAACAAATTTGTTGAAAATTAAAAAGAAACTATTTGAGGGGTTTGTCATCGGTGTAGTAGCAATTCTGTGTTGGAGTAATGTAAATGTAGCCACAGGCGTGTCCGTTTGAACTTTATATACAAATTCAAGGAGATATATGCATATAATAAGATCACACTGAATATGGTCCAGCGACTTTTAAATTTTGGATTTGACTTTTAAATGCAACAGAAAAGGTTACTTACATTAATTTTTAATACAGGTATTGCAGGACGGATTGCATTATGAAGTGATTGTCAGCCACTTAAGTTTATAATTATTATACACAGAATTGGAAGATAGCGTACGAAAAATTTCAATTCACAATAACTTGTTAAATTTAAAGGAAAGATTGTCTTAATTTAACATATTAAAAGGGCAATCTGGTGCACTAAGCTCCTGTTATGTACGAGGCCCGGGGAAGGGACCACAAATGTCTATTAATTTAGCACATTATAATGGAGATGTACATCATTATAAACCCGCCAAAATATAGTTATTTAAGTTAAGACTTTAAATGTAAAGTTATGGGAGCAAGGCTTGGTGGCGGGGGAAGGTGGTTAAAGTGATGAAGATTATGGTGGAGCACAAATCTTTAATCTTAAGCATGAGTTGAAACATATTTAATCAAGGGGATGATGATTAAGGGCCCTAGTTTGACTCCAAAAGGAGCTGTCTAATTATGGGATTAGGGATGGGAATAAGATTTAAGAACTAATTAATTCGAAGAGTCAAAACAATTTTAGAGCCCGTTTGGACATAAGAATTTTTTCACTTTTTTTCGAAACTTTATTACTTTGGCCATAAAATTTTTAATTTTCACTTGAAGATGAATTTTGGAATTTTTCGAAAATTTTAAAAACTCTAAAAATGTTATAAATAGAATTGTATTTATGGTGAATGTCCATATTTAGAGAGATTCTAGGGTTTATTACTTGGTGGCTAAGTCAACCTCTCCCTATAAATAGAGGGTTCTATTCCATTGTAAATCATCCCAAAATCAATAAGAATTCCCTCTCTCTCTTTCTCTGCAATATTGCTCTTGTTCTCTTATTATTTTATAACACGTTATCAGCACGAGACTCTACCGTCTCAAGAAGCTCTTTGAGAAGATTAAGGTAATTTTTCTCCTCTTTTTAATTATGACTGACATTATGAAAAGAAAGTTCGTTGCCCTTGAAATTTCGGGCAAGAACTATATGACATGGGTGTTGGATGCTGAAATCCATTTAGATGCCATGGGTCTTGGAGACGCCATTAAAGACAGAAATAACGCATCCACCCAAGATTGTGCTAAGGCCTTGATTTTCTTGCGCCATCACCTTGATGAAGGGTTGAAAATTGAATATCTCACAGTCAAAGATCCACTTATTTTGTGGAATGGCTTAAAAGAAAGATATGACAACTTAAAGTTGGTCACTCTCCCACAAGCACGATATGATTGGGCTCATCTGAGGCTCCAAGACTTTAAGTCTGTTTCTGAATATAATTCTGCGATGTTCAGAATTACTTCTAAGTTGAAACTCTATGGAGACACTATCACTGATTATGATATGCTTGAAAAAACGTTCACAACGTTTCATGCCTCCAATATGGTCTTGCAACAGCAGTAAAGAGAGAAAGGTTTCAAGAAGTACTCTGAGCTAATTTCTCTTCTCCTTGTGGCTGAGCGAAACAATGACTTGCTCATGAGAAATCACGAAAAGCGACCTACTGGGTCTACACCATTGCCTGAAATGGATGAGGTGTATTCCCATTATGCTAAGCGTGGAAAAGGTCGTGACTCTATTCGTAGTGGTGATCGTGGTCATGGTCGTAGCCGTGGCCGTAGCCGTAGACAAGGAAGAAATTTTCCTAGTGTTAATCATCCCCCAAAGAGAAATAACCACCAAAAATGGAAAGGGAAAGATGAGAAGCCAAAAGCAAATGGTTCAGAAACTGAATGCTATCGTTGCGGTGGAAAAGGGCATTTGGCAAATATTTGTCGTGTACCAAGACATTTGGTTGAGCTTTATCAAGCATCTCTAAAGAATAAAGGCCCTGAAGCCAATTTTGTCTCTGACAATGATTTTGACATCACCCACTTGGATGTGGCAGACTTCTTTGAGCGCCCTGATGAAAAAATAGACCACTTGATCGGTGATGGATCCGTGGTTAAAGATGATTGAGTAGTTCAATTTTTATTTGTGCCTGTTCGTAGTAGTTAATGAATAAAAATCATGTAATTATAGTTCTTTACATGAGTAGTAGTCATTAGTATCAATCAATATTATTTATTTTATGAAATAGTGTGAGTTCGTTTTGATTAAATATAGTTCTAGTATTCGTTTTAAACAATGTTTTAGTTTGCTTAGTAGTCAAGGATTAATATATTCTTTATTAGAGTAATATTATGATGTGAAAAGAAAATTTAGTTGCTGATTTGGGCTTCGGCTTTTGCTTTCTTCGCTTTACTTTATTGTTCTCCGTTTCCTTCTTGGCCTAGAGTTTCACAGCTACTCCTCTGTTATAGAAACAAACAGAGAACGCGACTAGTCACAATCTCTCTTTTAATTTTGTTAAATACGGTAAGATTATTAACTACCAATTTGTAATGATTTCGTTGATTTGATTGATTGTCGGTTATAATATCAGTTACACGTTCTTGAATGATAGCTGTTTCCTTGTACTTAGTATTTTCTTGAACTTGTATAACATTTACGCAATATAATAGTTTTACTTTCTGTTTAATGTTAGGTAAATCTATACTGTATATATGTTCGTTGATGTTTCTTTTTCTTATGACGTTCATTCTTTATTATTTCACTTGTCTTATTCAACTAAATTTGATAATACTTCACCTTTCGTGAAATTTCTTTGGACAGTAAGTACATAGAATTTTAAAGAATTTGATCTTGGCAAGTACAACTCGTACATTAGACACCCATAAAATTTGTAGTAGTTGTATTAGTCATATGAACAGTGTATTTATAATTACATTATTTTTTGTTACGTAATTATTTGTATCATAATGNGGATGGAGCACATCCATTAAGTACTCCGATGGTTATTCGATCACTTGATTTGAACAAGGATCCATTCCGACCTCAAGAAGAGAATGAAGAGCTACTTGGTCCTGAAGTACCATATCTTAGTGCAATTGGTGCACTAATGTATCTTGCCAATACTACAAGGCCTGACATAACTTTTTCAGTTAATGTCTTAGCAAGATATAGCTCTACTCCCACAAGGAGACATTGGAATGGAATCAAACACATATTGCGGTATCTAAAAGGGACTACCGATATGGGCTTATTTTATGGCAACAATTGCAGTCCCGATCTTATTGGTTATGCTGATGCTGGGTATTTATCCGATCCACACAAGGCTCGATCTCAAACAGGTTATGTGTTTACCTGTGGAGGCACTGCCGTATCTTGGCGATCGACTAAGCAATCAATTGTGGCTACTTCATCTAATCATGCTGAGATAATTGCTATTCATGAAGCAAGTCGAGAATGTGTGTGGTTGAGGTCTATAATACATCTTATTCGAGACAAATGTGGTGTGAAATGTGACAAGTTACCCACAATTTTGTATAAAGATAATGCAGCATGCATAGCTCAATTGAAGGGAGGATTCATAAAAGGAGACAGGACAAAGCACATTTCACCAAAGTTATTTTTCACACATGATCTTCAAAAGAATGGTGATATTAATGTGCAACAGATTCGTTCAAGTGATAATATGGCTGATTTGTTCACAAAATCTCTACCAACGTCAACCTTCAAGAAGCTAGTTTACAAGATCGGGATGCGAAGGCTCAAGGATGTGAATTGATGCTCTCATCAGGGGGAGTTAATGCGCGTTGCACTCTTTTTCCCTTACAAGGTTTTGTCCCACTGGGTTTTCCTTGCAAGGTTTTTAACGAGGCAACTAATAGGCGCATTTCTAAACATGTGTACTCTTTTTCCTTTTCTAGAATTTTTTTCCCATTGGGTTTTCTTTTAGTTAAGGTTTTAACGAGGCACATTATCTGTTGAATAGACATTCAGGGGGAGTGTTATAAATAGAATTCTATTTATGGTGAATGTCCATATTTAGAGAGATTCTAGGGTTTATTACTTGGTGGCTAAGTCAACCTCTCCCTATAAATAGAGGGTTCTATTCCATTGTAAATCATCCCAAAATCAATAAGAATTCCCTCTCTCTCTTTTTCTGCAATATTGCTCTTGTTCTCTTATTATTTTATAACAAAAAAGCTGTTTTTCAAAATTTTCACTCATATCACTCACAAAATTCAAAAAACAACCCAAAATTATATTCATGTCCAAGCACAACTCTAATTTTCAAATACCATTTTTACTTGAATTTTTTTTTTATTTAGAATTTTACAATTCTTATGTCCAAACGCCCACTTAGTCTTCGTGGTTGATTAGGTATGTTTGTCCCTTGTGATCTTCTCCACCTTTTTCCCTGTAAAGAGAACTAAAATGCAAAGAGGTTTGGAATGCTAGCTAGGATTTTGGAAATTTAGAAATGACCGGTTTTTGTAGGTTCCTTCTTCAATATTTGGCTCCATTCTAAGCTGAACAGACGTTATCTTTGTAGGATATTGTGCTTGAAATACATATAACAGAAGTCATTTTAAAATAAAATATTTTTTATGAGGAAATTATTTTCTTTTTGGTTATCAGAGAAAAATAATCTCTCATTCATCGGCGCATTTTCTTTACATGCTAATTTTTAAAAATAATTTGCTAATTTTTAAAATAAATTTTTCCTAAAAATAATTTTTACTAACTAATTAAACACCAAAAATATTTTCTAGAAAAAATAACTTCCGTTCATATTCCACATTTTAATTCTTAGGCCTAGTGCGGTTAATATCGTTTACTCATTAGTCGTTAATGATAATATCGTATGATGTTTCTGATCTTCCCTTGTTGAAGTATAATAAACTTAGAAAAAATCCTTTGGGCCACACCATTTTTTGTCACAATGATTCAAATGGGGTTATTAAAGTAAAATCGCACCCAAATTAGTGTTTCTGGACGAATTTTATACCAAAAATGCCCTTGCCGTTAGGTTTGAATTTCTCTCCATGATTCTCTCTCACCCATTTAATGCTTGTCTTCCCAATACACGGAAGAACTCAAGCATGCAAACCCTTATACAAATACTATAAGTGTTAATAAAAGTAGTAACAAGTATTGCTAAAAGAAATACATATAACAACTAAAATGATTATTAAAATATAATTTATATTAGTTAAAGTAAATAGAAAAAATAACTATGATATTCAGAAATATAGTTGACAAGTGTCATATAGGCCAATATATAAAAGAAAAAATAAAAAAATAATTATTACTAACAACAAAAAATTAAGTCTGAAAGTTTAATGATGACTTTACTTGCATAGTTAATTAACTTATTATAAATAAAATTCGCATTTAGTAATACTATTTTATATCAAAATTATAATATTATTAGCTTTGTCATATGCTCCTATTTCAATTTTATGAAATTATTAATAAAATGATTAATTATATTATAATTATTAAGTTACTAATTGTAATTGACCATAACATCAATAAAAAATTTTGCTTATTCAAATTGAATATAATTAATGATCAATGCAACTAGATAAAAGCACATAGTTTTTAAAAATGTAATATAATAAGATATTAAAATTTATGATAATTATTAAGTTATTAATTGTAATTGATCATAACATCAATAAGTTTTATGCATATATAAATTGAATATGATTAATGATCGCTGCAACTAGATAAAAGCACATAGCCATTTAAAATGTGATATAATTAGATATTCAAATTTAATTAATACAATAATATAGTTAGTTAAATGTGATATAATAGTGTCACGACCCGGATTTCTCACCCTCGGGAGTCGTAATGGCGCCTACTAATCGGAGCTAGGCAAGCCAAGTATTAAAACATTGTCCGATAACATCTCAACAATATAAATAAAACGAGTCATTTAAATTAAAGCGGAAATCTTATGTATAAATAAACTAAAAACAATTGAGGAAATTCAATTTCAACCTCTACCCAAGACTGGAGTCACTAACTCACGAACGTGTATAGAATACTACATACAAGGTCTGAACAAGGTACAATACTGTTTGCTTCGGTACAAGTGATAACAAACTAAATAAAATAGGAAGGGACTCCGGCCTGCGGACGTCAGCAAGGCTACCTCGAATGTCCCTGGACTGAAGTCAACTCCCAGTCAAATACTATTGTGGTCCAAAAGCTACTCCGGTACCGTGATCTGTGCAAAAGAGCACAGAAGTGTAGCATCAGCACAACCGACCCCATGTGCTGGTAAGTGCCTGGCCTAACCCCGGCGAAGTAGTGACGAGGCTAGACAGGACTACCAAACCAACCTGTGCAGTTCAATACATATATATGCAATAAAAGGAAAGAATGCAAAAATTAGACACTTAGGAGGGAGGGGAGCATACTATGGGGGAAGTACAACCCGGATATAAAGTCAGCAATTTAAGCAAGAAACCGTGCAATAACAATAATTAATGAGAGCAGGAAAATTAACAGTTGCACGGCATCAACCTTCGTGCTTTTACTCTCATTCTCACCAAAAACAATCAAATAAAGTGCACGGCATCAACCTTCGTGCTTTTCCTCACATAACTCTCATATCATGGCACGGAATAATCCTTCGTGCAATTGTGCTCAAGTCAGGGCACGGAATGTTCCTTCGTGCATAAATAATCAAAACATGGCACGGAATGACCCTTCGTGCAGATATAATCAAAATATGGCACGGAATGACCCTTCGTGCAAGTATAATCAAAACATGGCACGGGATGACCCTTCGTGCAAATATAATCAAAACATGGCACGGGATGACCCTTCGTGCAAATATAATCAAAACATGGCACGGAATGACCCTTCGTGCAGGTATAATCAAAACATGGCACGGAATGACCCTTCGTGCAAATATAATCAAATCATGGCACGGAATGACCCTTCGTGCAAATATAATCAAAACATGGCACGGAATGACCCTTCGTGCAAGTATAATCAAAACATGGCACGGAATGACCCTTCGTGCAAGTATAATCAAAACATGGCACAGAATGACCATTCGTGCAAATATAATCAAAACATGGCACGGAATGACCCTGCGTGCAAATATAATCAAAACATGGCACGGAATGACCCTTCGTGCAAGTATAATCAAAACATGACACGGAATGACCCTTCGTGCAAATATAATCAAAACATGGCACGGAATGACCCTTCGTGCAAATCTAATCAAAACGTGGCACGGAATGACCCTTCGTGCAAATATAATCAAAACATGGCATGAAATGATCCTTCGTGCATTATCACTCTTCCTCACCCAAACAGTAATCACAACCAAACGGGGCGAGGGGAGAAACAAATAATAAGAAATGTTCCGGCAAGGGAAAAACACAAGTAAACAGCTAAATCCCGTCAAGGGAGCAACAACAATAACTTTCACATCCCGGCAAGGGATTAATCTTTCACATCCCGGCAAGGGATTAATCATATCTCTTTCTATTTCTTTCATTTCTTACTCAATAGTCTTTTTATCGTTCGAGCCAACGCTCCAAAGAATTTACAATTCGTAATTAATCCTCATACTCTTCACATTACATAGAATTCATCAATTAACATGGAAGAGTCATAACAATATCAGAATAAGTAAAACAAGGACCCACGGTCATGCTAGACACCAGTGTATAGATACTAGTCACCATGCCTATACACCGTACTCAACATTTAGCAATTAGCAAACAACACTCTAATCCTATTCCCTCAAGCCAAAGTTAGATCGAACACTTACCTCGAATGCTCCAAACTCAACTCAATCCTCTAGTATAGCTTTACCCCTCGAATTCACTACCAAACTGCTCGAATCTAATCACAAATTACTTGAATGTATTAACAAATGCTACTTGAATCAATTTGAATGCATGAAAATGAATTTCCCAAAGTTTGTTCAAAAATTCCCAAAATGCCCCCGGGCCCACGTGGTCAAAACCCGAGGTTCGAACCAAAACTCGATTATCCATTCCCCCATGAATTCAGATATATAAGTTATTTTGGAATCAGACCTCAAATTGAGGTCCAAAACCCCCAAATTTAGGAACCCTAGTTCTACCCTAAATTCCCAAATTCCCCCATTAAAATCCTTGTTTTGAAGTTTGAAATTATGTTTAAGGATGTTAAGGAGTATAGAAAATCAGTTAGAAATCACTTACCAATCGTTTTGAAGAAGTAGAATCGTTTGAAAAATCGCCTCTTATGTTTTGGGTTTTGAAAAAGTGAAAAATAACTGAAAATTCCGACTTTATATACTGTACTGAAGACTTGGCGCGGGCCGTACAAAAATGCCCGCGGCCGCGCCGAGGAAGGGTGGGGAAACCACTCTCTGAACCTACCCAGCGCGGACCGCACTGATTTTTGGTGCGCGGCCGCGCTGGTTGAATGAAATCCCAAGGCCCCTCTCTGAATCTTCCAGCGCGGACCGCGCTGATATGGCACGCGGTTGCGCTGGTTGAATTGGGAGTCATTGGCCCTCTGAACCCAGCCATGCGGACCGCACAAAAGTGCATCGCGGCCGCGCGGCTGCCAGCGCGGACCGCGCGGAAATGACCGCGGCCGCGCTGGGGGCCTGCAACACCTGATACTTTTAAGTCTAAGACCTCCCGGGACCTACTCAAAACTCACCCGAGCCCTTGGGGCTCCAAACCGAACATACCTATAATCTCAAAAACATACTCCGAACTCATTCGTGCGATCAAATCGCCCAATTAACATCACGAATCATCTATTTGGGTCTCAATACCCATGAATTTCTTTCCAATTCCCATAAAACATTAAGTTAAGCTTTTCTAGCTCAAAACACGTCAAATGACGTCCAAATCTAACCAAACTTTACAGCAATTGCTTAAATCATATTTAAGACTTGTGCCGAGCGCCGGAAGCAAAATACGAGCCCAACAGCACAGTCTTCTAAACAAATAACACTTTCAAATTCTTTAATTATTTTCAGAAAACATTTTCACACAACAATTCATTTCTCGGACTCGGGACCTCGGAATTTGATTCCGGGCACACACCCAAGTCCCAAAATTTCCTACGGACCCTCCGGGACTATCGAATCACGAGTCCGGGTCCGTTTGCCCAAAACGTTGACCAAAGTCAAACTTAATCAATTTAAAACATCAAATTTATTATCTTTCTCACAAATTCACATTTAAACTTTCCGGTTACGCGCCCGCACTGCGCACACAACTCGAGGCAACCCCCAAGTGAGGTTTTCANCTTGGCAACGTGTGAGGGGGTTAAAATTCCTTAAGGACACACAAGAAAATTCTGGACTCGGAATATTTCTTAAACTCTTCTGTTTTTTCCAGTTTCTTTTATTTTTCTAACAATTTTTTCTGATTTTTCTGATTTTTGGTTTAACACAGTAACGCTCACACACACACATATATATATATATATATATACACACACACACACTTATCTAATGCTTAAGATTAATTTTTATATTTTAAAATTTGCTATTTGAGAATTATTAAATTCTTTGATTAAATACAATTACTAAATAGTTTATATTTTTGAAAAAATCTAATTTAAATTTAAAATTCATTATTCCTAAAATATCTCTATATTCTTTTTGGACTAGCTCTTGTAATGACCGGTAATCAAAGAATAATAATTATTTAACTATTTATGTAGTTAAATAATACCATTGATATGGTAAATGCATGACAAAAAGTTATAACTAGCTAGCGGAGTTTATTATCTTTTCGAATTTTGTGGCTATATTATTTTATCATAGCAAATAATTATAGTTATTAAGCAGACTATTGCCATGATTATTTATGACATGAATAAAAAGAGAACTTTTTACATTCAATGTTTCTTGCAAATTATGTTAATTATATCGTTGCGATTCATAGTTATATTGGCCGTGTATATAATAGCCAAGATATAATTTCATTCATTAAGGTCATACGTATCAGCCACTAGTTATTCATAGCAACCATATAAGTTCATTGACTTAGGTCGTAATCATATAACCTATGTTAATTACATCGTTGCGATTCATAGTTACATTTAATTGACATTTATATAGTAGCAAATATATAATTTCATTCATTAAGGTCATACGTATCGCCCACTAGTTATTCATGGCAACCATATAAGTCAATCGACTAAACTCTTAGTCATATAACTTATGTTAGTTACATCGTTGCGATTTATTGTTATATTGAATTGACTGTTTATATAATAGCCAATATATAATTTCATTCATTAAGGTCATACGTATCGGCCACTGGTTATTCATAGCAACCACATAAGTCCACTGACTAAGGTCATAGTCATATAACCTATGTTAATTACATCGTTGCGATTCATAGTAATATTGAATTGACCGTTTATATAATAGCCAGTATATAATTTCATTCATTAAGGTCATACGAAACGGCCACTAGGTATTCATGGCAACCATATAAGTCCACTGACTAAGGTCATAGTCATATAACCTATGTTAATTACATCGTTGCGATTCATACTAATATTGAATTGACCATTAATATAATAGCCAGTATATAATGTCGTTCATTAAGGTCATACGTATCGGCCACTAGTTATTCATAGCAACTATATAAGTCAATTGACTAAGGTCGTGGTCATATAACCTATGTTAATTACATCGTTGCGATTCATAGTTATATTGAATTGACCATTTATATATGTCACGACCGGGATTTCCCACCCTCGGGAGTCGTGATGGCGCCTACTAGTGAAAGCTAGGCAAGCCACCTAATTGAACTATTTACCTTATTCATTTTTAATCCGTTAACAGTTAAGAACCATAATTAAATAACAACAGAATTTAATAAGCGGAAGACTGAATTACAAAGTTTCAATAAAACTGCTAATACCAATCCATAAGAAATCTACCCAAGACTGGTGTCACAACTTCAGACTGTCTAGAAGTACTACAAATAAAGGTCTGAAAGAAATAATACAGTACTGTCTCTGTAAATACATGAAAGAAACAGGAATAATAGATGGAAGGAGACGCCAAGGCCTGCGGACGCCTGCAGGACTACCTCGAGTCGCCTGATGATCAAGAGGCAGCAATCTCACTGCGGTCCGTAAGCTAAAGCACCGAGATCTGCACAAAAGAGTGCAGAGTGTAGTATCAGCACAACTGACCCCATGTGCTGGTAAGTGCCTAGCCTAACCTCGGCGAAGTAATGACGAGGCTAGGACCGTACTACCAAATAAACCTGTGCAGTTAAATCATATATATATAGCAAGTAATAATAAAGGAAAACTAACAGTTTAAGATGGGAAGGGGGCATGCTGGGGGGTATCACCTACCAACAGTAACTCAGGAGAAAAGCGTAAAGAATAGTTTAAAATTCGCAACAGAAGGAATAAGGGAACAGTAACAAATCAATATCCACTTTTATTCTTTACTGTTGCGGCGCGCAACCCGATCCAAATCATAAAACACTGTTGCGGCGTGCAACCCGATCCATATAATATTGTTGCGGCGTGCAACCCGATCCATATAATATTGTTGCGGCGTGCAACCCGATCCATATAATATTGTTGTGGCGTGCAACCCGATCCCAATACACAATTCAACACCAATCACAAAGAATCCCGACAAGGGAGCAATAAGAGAACAACAATATCCCGACAAGGGAATCGATAGTAAGAAGTAAATACGTCTCGGCAAGGGAATCAGCTATAGCCAAACTTGTCTCAACATTTAACTTCACAAAAGAGACCTCAACTAGAACCAATACTCAACCATAAGCAATTTATACGAGAATAATCATAATTCTTGCCCAACACAAAGAATCAACAACTTAGGCATTCGTGGTACTTATTAAGAACACAACGATTTCATTTTAAGACTCACGGGTATGCTTGACACTAACGTATAGATACTCGTCACCATGCCTATACGTCGTACTAATCAAATAACACACAGCAAGTAGGACTCGACTCCTAATCCCTCAAGCTAAGGTTAGAACAAACACTTACCTCGATGCCACGAACACAATTCAAGCCTCAACTATCGCTTTGCCTCTTGATTCCACCACCAACTCGTTCGTATCTAGCCACAAGTTACTTAATTATATCAATAAATGCTAAATGAAACAATTCTAATGCATGGAAATAAGTTTTCTAAAGTTTTTTCCAAAAAGTCAAAAATCGACCCCGGGCCCGCTTGGTCCAAACCCGAAATTCGGACCAAAACCCGATTACCCATTCCACCCCCGAGCCCGTATATATAATTGGTTTTGGAATCCGACCTCAATTTGAGGTCTAAATTCCCAAAATTTAATATTCTTAGGTTTTACCCAAAATTCCCAATTCCACCATGAAAACCCTAGATTCTAGGATGAAATCTTGTAAAAAGAAGTTAAGGAGTATAGAAAAGGAGTTAGAAATCACTTACTAATGTTTTGGAGAAGAAAGGTTGTTTGAAAAATCACCTCTTATGTTTTTTGGATTTTGAAAAATGAAAAATAACTGAAAATCCCCTTTAAATATACCCATCTCAGACCCTCTGTGCGGACCGCACAAAATTGAGTGCGGCCGCGGAGCTCACAATGCTGACTTCAGTGACATACTTTAGTATTTTGGCTATACCTTTCTCTACAGATCTCCAAATTGTGATTTTTTTACCTTTCTGGTAACTAGACACGAAGGGCTACAACATTCATTTTTGGATCATCTCAAAATTCCTTGTAGATCAAAAGATATTGACTTCCGAAGTCAGACCAGTGAACCTGTGGATTCTTTCTCACCGCGGACCGCACAAAATCGAGTGCGGCCGCAAAGGCCCCTCCGCGGCAGCACAAAATCATTGCAGACCGCACTGGCGGGTTCAGAGATCTGCAATTTCTCTGAACCTGCAACAGCTATGTTTTAAGCTTAAAACATCCCGGAACCTACCCGAAACTAACCCGAGCCCTCGGGACTCCAAACCAAATGTGCATACTAGCTCAAATACATCATATGGACCTACTCGTGTGGTCATATCATTAAATTAACATGTAAAACCATGAATTAAACCTCAAAACTCAACATTTTCATCAAGAACACTTAAAGTTCATAACTCTTCAACCGGAAGTCCACTCACTTCAAATAAACTCCGTTTTACACCATATTTCACAGTTATCATTTAAATACTATAACATGTTTGTACCGGGCTCCGAAACTAAAATACGGGCCCGATACCTATGGTTTCAAACATTAATTCTTTTCTTCATTTCTTAGATAATTCAGCAAAACAATTTCTTTCAAAAATTGATTTCTAAGGCTTGGGACCTCGGAATTCATTTCCGGGCATACGCCCAAGTCCCATATTTTACTGCGGACCTCCCGGGATCGTCGGAACGCAGATCCGGGTCCGTTTGCTAAAAATATTGACCAAAGTCAACCATAACCAAATTTTAACTCTAGAAATTTCTATTCCTCATATTTTCACATAGAAGGCTTTTCGGATATAGGTCCGGACCACGCACGCAATTCGAGGTGAGGTAAAAAGGAGGTTTTTAGGCCTCAAAACACTGAGTTTTTTTCTAAAACAAGTGATGACCTTTTGGGTCATCACATCCTCCACCTCTAAAATAACCGTTCGTCCTCGAATGGACATAAGAAGGAAGTACCTGAGTCGGGAAAAAGATGGGGATAACGGCTCCGCATATTAGACTCGGACTACCAGGTCGATGCCTCAGCAGGCTGACCTCTCCACTGAACACGAACAGAAGAGAAACTCTTCGATCTCAACTGACGAACCTGCCGGTCTAGAATAGCTACCGGCTCCTCCTCATATGACAAGTCCTTGTCCAACTGGACAGTTCTGAAGTCTAACACGTGGGATGGATCGCCGTGATACTTCCGAAGCATGGACACATGAAATACTGGATGCACGACTGATAAGCTCGGTGGCAACGCAAGTCTGTAAGCCACCCCCCACTCGATCAAGAATCTCAAACGGGCCAATGAACCTAGGGCTAAGCTTCCCCCTTTTCCCAAATCTCATCACGCCCTTCATCGGCGACACCCGAAGCAATACCCGCTCACCGACCATGAATGCCAAATCACGAACCTTACGGTCGGCATAACTCTTTTGCCTGGACTGAGCTGTACGAAGCCTATCCTGAATGATCCTGACCTTGTCAAGGCATCCTGCACCAGATCCGTACCCTACAACCGAGCCTCTCCCGGCTCAAACCATCCAATCGGAGACCGACACCGCCTACCATATAAAGCCTCATAAGGTGCCATCTGAATACTCGACTGGTAGTTGTTGTTGTAGGCAAACTCTGCTAAAGGCAAGAACTGATCCCACGAGACTCCAAAGTCAATGACACAAGCTCGGAGCATATCTTCCAAGATATGAATAGTCCGTTTGGACTGCCCGTCCGTGTGATGATGAAACGTTGTGCTCAACTCAACCCGTGTGCCCAACTCACGCTGAACTACCCTCCAGAAATGCGAGGTAAACTGCGTACCTCGATCGAAAATGATAGACACGGGCACACCATGAAGACGAACAATATCCCGGATATAGATCTCAGCTAACCTCTCGGAAGAATAGGAGACTACCATCGGGATGAAATGCGCTGACTTGGTCATCCTATCAACAATAACCCATACTGCGTCGAACTTCCTCTGAGTTCGTGGGAGTCCAAGAACGAAGTCCATAGTGATACGCTCCCACTTCCACTCAGGAATCTCAATCTTCTGGAACAAACCACCGGGCCTCTGATGCTCGTACTTAACCTGCTGACAATTCAAACACAGATCCACATATGCAACAATGTCCTTCTTCATTCTCCTCCGCCAGTAATGCTGCCGCAAATCCTGGTACATCTTGGCGGCGCCCAGATGAATAGAGTACCGGGAACTATGGGCCTCCTCTAAAATCAACTCCCGGAGCCCATCCACATTAGGCACACAAACTCGACACTGCAGCCTCAAAACTCCATCATCTCCTAATGTAACCTGCTTGGCACCTCCGTGCTGCACCGTATCTCTAAGGACACACAAATGAGGATCATCATATTGCCGATCTCGGATACGCTCCAATAAAGAAGAGCGAGTAACTGTGCAAGCTAATATACGGCTGGGCTCAGAAATATCCAACCTCACAAACTGATTGGCCAAAGCCTGAACATCCAAAGCAAGCGGTCTCTCACCGACCGGAATATACGCAAGACTGCCCATACTGGCTGACTTCCTACTCAAAGCATCGGCCACCACATTGGCCTTTTTCGGGTGATATAAGATGGTGATATCATAGTCTTTTAAAAGCTCCAACCACCTTCTCTGCCTCAAGTTTAGCTCCTTCTGCTTGAACAAATATTGCAAACTCTTGTGATCCGTGAACACCTCACATGCCACGCCATACAGATAATGCCTCCAAATCTTCAGCGCGTGAACAATGGCTGCTATCTCCAAATCATGGACTGGATAGTTCTTCTCGTGAATCTTCAACTAACGCAAAGCATAAGCAATGACATTGCCATCCTGCATCAATACCGCACCAAGTTCAATACGAGATGCGTCACAATAAACTGTATATGGCCCTGAACCTGTGGCAAAACCAACACTGGTGCCGTAGTCAAAGCTGTCTTGAGCTTCTGAAAGCTCGCCTCACACTCGTCCGACTACCTGAACTAGGCACCCTTCTGGGTAAACCTGGTCATCGGGGCTGCAATAGATGAAAACCCCTCCACAAACCGACGATAATAGCCTGCCAATCCCAAGAAACTCCGGATCTCTGTAGCTGATGTGGGTCGAGGCCAGTTCTTGACTGCCTCTATCTTCTTTGGATCCACCTGAATACCCCATGCTGAAACAACATGACCCAAGAAAGCAACCGAACTCAACCAGAACTCACACTTCAAAAACTTAGCATACAACTGACTATCTCTCAAAGTCTGAAGAAACACTCTCAGATGCTGCTCATGCTCCTCCCGGCTGCGGGAATAAATCAAAATATCATCAATGAAGACTATCACGAACGAATCCAAGTAAAGGCCTGAACACTCGGTTCATCAAATCCATGAAAGCTGCTGGGCATTTGTCAACCCGAATGACATCACCAAGAACTCATAATGCCCGTAACGAGTGCGGAAGGCTGTCTTAGGGACATTAGATGCCCTAATCCTCAACTGATGGTAGCCAGATCGCAAGTCGATCTTAGAAAACACTTGGGCACCTTGAAGCTGGTCGAACAAATCATCAATCCTCGGCAATGGATACTTATTCATGATTGTGACCTTGTTCAATTACCAGTAATCTATACACATTCTCATCGATCCGTCCTTCTTCTTGACAAACAACACCGGCGCACCCCAAGGCGAGACACTGGACCTAATGAAGTCCTTATCAAGCAAGTCTTGCAACTGCTCCTTTAACTCTTTCAACTCAGGCGGGCCATACGATACGGCGGAATAGAAATGGGTTGAGTGCCCGGGGCTAGATCAATGCAAAAGTCAATATCTCTGTCAGGTGGCATACCCGGCAGGTCTGAAGGAAATACCTCAGGGAACTCACGAACTACAGGCACAGAATCAATAGAAGGGACCTCAGCACTAGAATCACGAACATATGCTAAATAAGCCAGACACCCCTTCTCGATCATACGCCGAGCCTTCATATATGAGATAACACTACGGGTAGAATGACCAGGAGTCCCTCTCCACTCAAGACGAAGTAGACCCGGTAAGGCTAAGGTCACAGTCTTGGCATGACAATCCAAGATAGCGTGGTAAGGTGATAACTAGTCCATCCCTAATATGACATCAAAATCAACCATGTCAAGCAGTAATAGGTCTACTCGAGTCTCAAGAACCCCAATCACAACTATGCAAAAACGATGAACACGATCTACCACAATAGAATCACCCACCGGTGTAGACACATAAACAGGAGCACCCAAAGAATCACTAGGCATGACCAGATACGGCGCAAAATAAGATGACACATAAGAGTATGTAGACCCTGGATCAAATAGCACTGAAGCATCCCTACTACAAACCAGAACCGTACCTGTTATAACTACATCGGAAGCCTCAGCCTCAGGCTTGGCTGGAAGAGCATAACATCGGGGCTGGGCCCCACCACCCTGGACTACATCTCTAGGACGGCCTGCTGCTGGTTGGCCTCCACCTCTAGCGGCCTGAGCTCCACCTCTAACACCTCTACCTCCACCTCTAGCACCTCTACCTCCACCTCTAGCTGACTGGGCGGGCTATGGAACACTCGGTGCCTGGACCATGGCACGGGAACCCTGCTGCTGCGACTGAATACCCACTAATCTCGGGCAAGCTCTCCGGATATGACCATACTCACCGCACTCAAAGCATCCACCTGAGTGCTACAGTTGAGGAAATTGAGACTGACCCTGGCGGGCCGGCTGACCATGAGAATAGCTCTGAATATGAGGTGCTCTGATAGGAGCTGGTGGTGCACTGTAGGACTGCTGATCAGAATACTGCATATGAGAACCACGGCCACCTGAAGCACCGTGAGAAACCTGAAGTGCTGACTGAAAAGGCCTAGGAGGATGGCCTCTACCATACGAATCCCTGCCTCCAGACGAGGCGCCACTGAATCTTCCTGAATGACGAGGCCTCTTGTCAGACCCCTGACCACCTCCCTGCGATAAAACCATCTCAACTCTCCTGGCCACATTGGCCGCCTCCTGGAAAGAAATCTCACTCCCCGCCTCTTTAGCCATCTGAAGTCGAATAGGCTAAATGAGCCCCTCAATGAACCTCCTCACCCTCTCTCTCTCTCTCACTGGGAAGTATAAGTAGAGCATGACGGGCCAAATCAATAAACCTGGTCTCGTACTGAGCAACAGTCATGGAACCCTGCTGGAGACGCTCAAACTGCCTCCGATAGATCTTTCTCTGAGTGACAGGAAGAAACTTCTCCAAGAATAGCTGTGAAAATTGATCCCAAGTCAGAGGTGGTGACCCAACTGGTCTAGCCAAACAATAATCTCTCCACCAAGTCTTGGCGGATCCAGATAAGCGAAAAGTAGCAAAGTCGACCCCATTGGTCTCCACTATCCCCATGTTCCTGAGAACCTCGTGACAACTGTCTAAATAATCCTGGGGATCCTCAGAAGATGCACCGCTGAAAGTGGTGGTGAAGAGCTTGGTAAACCTGTCCAATCTCCACAAGGCATCGGCAGTCATAGTTGCTCCGTCACCGGTCTGGGCTACCACACCCAGCTGAACTGCTCCAACTGGCTGAGCTGCTAGAGTCTGAAACTGGAGAGCCACCTGCTCCGGAGTGCGAGTAGCAGGAGTCTGGGCTCCTCCTCCAGCCTGAGAGACGGCTGGTGCTACAGGAAGCAAGCCTGCCCGGGTGACACTCTCCATAAGGCCCATTAGACGGACCAGAGCATCCTGGAGTACTGGGGTAGCAATGAACCCCTCTGGGACCTGAGCTGGGCCTACCGGGACTGCATGGGCCGGAACCTCCTCGTCAAACTCAACCTGAGGCTCCGCCACTGGTGTTGCTGCTCCGGGCTGAGCTCTGCCCCTACCTCGGCCTCTGGCATGACCTCGGCCTCGCCCTCTGCCCCTCGTGGGAGCTGCTACTGGGGGCTCGGGCTGCTGATCAGCGGATGAGGAAGCGCGTGTTCTCGGCATCTGCGAAAGAACAGAGTAGAAATTCAATTAGCATTGAGAAACCAAACCGCACGACAAGAAGGAATAGATGTGAAGCTTTTCCTAACTCTGTAGCCTCTAGGGGATAAATACAGACGTCTTCGTACCGATCCCTCAAACTCTACTAAGCTTGTCTGTGAATTGTGAGACCTATGTAACCTAGAGCTCTGATACCAACTTGTCACGACCCGGATTTTCCACCCTCGGGAGTCGTGATGGCGCCTACTAGTGAAAGCTAGGCAAGCCAACCAATTGAACTATTTACCTTATTTCCATTTTTAATCCATTAACAGTTAAGAACCATAATTAAATAACAACATAATTTAATAAGCGGAAGACTGAATAACAAAGTTTCAATAAAACTGCTAATACCAATCCATAACAAATCTACCCAAGACTGGTGTCACAACTTCACAGACTGTCTAGGAGTACTACAAATAAAGGTCTGAAAGAAATAATACAGTACTATCTCTGGAAATACATGAAAGAAACAAGAATAATATATGGAAGGAGACGCCAAGGCCTGCGGACGCCTGCAGGACTACCTTGGGTCGCCTGATGATCAAGAGGCAGCAATCTCATTGCAGTCCGTAAGCTAAAGCACCGGGATCTGCACAAAAGAGTGCAGAGTGTAGTATCAGCACAACCGGCCCCATGTGCTGGTAAGTGTCTAGCCTAACCTCGGCGAAGTAGTGACGAGGCTAGGACCAGACTACCAAATAAACCTGTGAAGTTAAATCATATATATATAGCAAGTAATAATAAAGGAAAACTAACAGTTTAAGATGGGAAGGGGGCATGCTGGGGGGTATCATCTACCAACAGTAACTCAGGAGAAAAGCGTAAAGAACATTTTAAAATTCGCAATAGAAGGAATAAGGGAACAATAACAAATCAATATCCACTTTTATTCTTTACTGTTGCGGCACGCAACCCGATCCAAATCATAAAACACTGTTGTGGCGTGCAACCCGATCCATATAATATTGTTGTGGCGTGCAACCCGATCCATATAATATTATTGCGATGTGCAACCGATCCATATAATAATATTGCGGCATGTAACCTGATCCCAATACACAATTCAACACCAATCACAAAGAATGCCGACAAGGGAGCAATAATAAAACAACAATATCCCGACAAGGGAATCGACAGTAAGAAGTAAATACGTCCCGGCAAGGGAATCAGCTATAGCCACACTTGTCTCAACATTTAACTTCACAAAAGAGACCTCAACTAGAACCAATACTCAACCATAAGCAATTTCCACGAGAATAATCATAATTTTTGCCCAACATAAAGAATCAACAACTTAGGCATTCGTGGTACTTATTAAGAACACAACGATTTTATTTTAAGACTCACGGGCATGCTTGACACCAACGTATAGATACTAGTCACCATGCATATACGTCGTATTCATCAAATAACACACAACAAATAGGACTCGACTCCTAATCCCTCAAGCTAAGGTTAGACCAAACACTTACCTCGATGCCACGAACACAATTCAAGCCTCAACTATCGCTTTACCTCTTGATTCCACCACCAACTCGCTCGTGTCTAGCCACAAGTTACTTAATTATATCAATAAATGTTAAATGAAACAATTCTAATGCATGGAAATAAGTTTTCTAAAGTTTTTCCCAAGAAGTCAAAAATCGACCCCGGGCCCGCTTGGTCCAAACCCGAAATTCGGACCAAAACCCGATTACCCATTCACTCCCGAGCCCGGATATATAATTAGTTTTGTAATCCGACCTCAATTTGAGGTCTAAATCCCCAAATTTCAAAATTCTTAGGTTTTACCCAAAATTCCCAATTCCACCATGAAAACCCTAGATTCTAGGATGAAATCTTGTAAAAAAAAAAGTTAGGGAGTAAAGAAAAGGAGTTAGAAATCACTTACTAATGTTTTGGAGAAGAAAGGTTGTTTGAAAAATCGCCTCTTATGTTTTTGGGGTTTTGAAAAATGAAAAAGAACTGAAAATTCCGTTTAAATATACACATCTCAGACCCTCTGTGCGGACCGCACAAAATCGAGTGCGGCCGCGGAGCTCACAATATTGACTGCAGCGACATGCTTTAGTATTTTGGCCATAACTTTCCCTACAGATGTCCAAATTGTGATTTCTTTACTTTTATGGAAACTAGACACGAAGGGCTATAACTTTTATTTTTCAATCATCCCAAAATTCCTTGTATATCAAAAGATATAGGCTTCCGAAGTCAGACCAGTGAACCTGCGGATTCTTCCTCACCGCGGACCGCACAAAATCGAGTGCGGCCGCAAAGCCCCACCGCGGACCGCACAAAATCCTTTGAGGCCGCAAAGGCCCCTCCGCTGCAGCACAAAATCATTGCGGACCACACTGGCGGGTTCAGAGATCTGCAACTTCTCTAAACCTGACACAGCTATGTTTTAAGCCTAAAACATAACTCACCCAAGCCCTCGGGACTTCAAACCAAATGTGCATACTAACCCAAATACATCATATGGACCTACTCGTGTGGTCACATCATCAAATTAACATGTAAAACCATGAATTAAATCTCAAAACTCAACATTTTCATCAAGAACACTTAAAGTTCATAACTCTTCAACCGGAAGTCCACTCACGTCAAATAAACTCCGTTTTTCACCAAATTTTACAGTTATCATTTAAATACTATAACATGTTTGTACCGGGCTCCGGAACCAAAATACGGGCCCGATATCTATGGTTTCAAACATTATTTCTTTTCTTCATTTCTTAGATAATTCAGCAAAACAATTTCTTTCAAAAATTGATTTCTAAGGCTTGGGACCTCGGAATTCATTTTCGGGCATACGCCCAAGTCCCATATTTTACTGCGGACCTCCCGGGATCGTCGGAACGCGGATCCGGGTCCGTTTGCTAAAAATATTGACCAAAGTCAACCATAATCAAATTTTAACTCTAGAAATTTCTATTCCTCATATTTTCACATAGAAGGCTTTTCGGATATAGGTCCGGACCACGCACGCAATTCGAGGTGAGGTAAAAAGAAGGTTTTTAGGCCTCAGAATACTGAATTTGTTTCTAAAATAAGTGATGACCTTTTGGGTCATCACAATATAATAGCCAATATATAATTTCATTCATTAAGGTCATACGTGTCGGCCACTAGTTATTCATGGCAACCATATAAGTCCATTGACTAAGAAAAATTAGACAAATCTAATAAGAATTAAGAAAATAAGTTTTGATCAAATTTAATTTATGGTGAAAACTAGTTATGATTGACTCCTATTTTATAGTAATAGCTTTTTAAAGCTTTCAAAAAATAAGATTCTTATTTTAATAGTTATTCACTAACCATGTGATCCGTCTTCTTCCATTCCACCTTTTTTTTTGTTTTAAATTTTTTGAAAACACTATATAGAGAAACAAAATAATAGTAGGAACGTTGTTACAAATATTGTATATAATGTGTTTAAAAAATAAGAAAATAGTTTTTTATGATTAATATTTTAATGGAGAGCGGTTAATTTAAGTCCGAACGCATAAGATATTTTTTTAAAAAATGGGTTCAATTTAAAAAATAAAAGGATAAGACTTATTTGAATTTGAGATGAGATTTTTCTTTTTGGATATGAGCAATAGAGTCAAAGTTTTTTTTAAAATATTTTTTTGTTGTTTATTTGTAATATATTAAAATGAGTGTGCTGCAATAGATATTAAATTCAAACATTGTATATGTTTATTAAATAAAGTATATAATTATTTTTTAATTAAATAAACCGTATAATTTGCTATACACATAAATACACAAGAGTATATAGAGACTTTTCATCTTCATATGCATGGAAACATGAATCAATTTTAGTTGCTCAATGTTTTTTGGTAATAGCGATAAGTTATTGTATTTATTAGTGTGTTTTGGAGGGAAAATTATTTGGGAGAAATATTGCACAACTGAATAAGGTTATGATAGTCTTTTTACGAGTGTGGCCACTTTTGGCCAAATTAATGTGGCCATTTAGCAGCTCTCTTAAACTTAGAGTGTGTTTGGTATAACGAAAAATATTTTCCGTGGAAAATATTTTTCATTTTTTGGAAAACAAGTAGCAATCTTATTCATTTTCCGGTGTTTGGTACGCTTCTAAGGAAAATAACTTCGTAAGAGTATTCATAGATAATTTAGATACAATAAACATGAAACCATAAACTTTCGAACCAACAACCTTCCGAATCCACAAATTTCATAAACTTCCGAACAGCTAAACTTTCAAAACTGCGAACTTTCGATCCCGTAAACTTTATAATTTCTAAACCCGTAAACTTCAAAACACATAAACCTCCGAACTCATAACTTTGGAACTTGTAAAATTTCGAATCTGTAAACCGAAAGATGAAAAAACTAAAACTGAAAATATATATAAAATTTTTTTTTTCTCGGGGAGGGGGGGGGGGGTAGGCGAGTGGGGTAGGTAGTGCAGAAAAACGAAAAACACAAATTTGAAAATTACAAAAAAAAAGTAAAAAAAGAACTTTGTAAGGGGGAGGGCGGGGGTGTGGTACAGAAAAACGAAAAAAACAAAAAATTTGAAACAGAAAAAAAACGGTAATTTTTTTTTAGAGGGGGAGGGGAATAGCAGGGTGGGTGGTGACGGAAAAAAACCTGAAATTTAAAAATAAATACCGTTTTTGGAGAGAGGAGGTGGGATGGGTATAGGGCGTGGGGTGGGGTTGGGCAGGTGGGTGTAGGGGTGTGCGGGGTGGGTGGGTTGGTGAGGGTGGGGTTGGGAAGGTTGAGAAGGAGTTTAGGAAAATATTTTCCCTTCTCTTGATAAGGAAAACATTTTACAATGAGTTGATAAGAAAAATATTTTCCAAAACATTTAAGCCAACCAAACATGAAAAAATTGAAAAATATTTTCCGGAAAATATTTTCCTTCGTATCAAACACACCCTTATTGCTCATTCTTTTTCCTTGGTAAAATAAGTCATTTCTTTTTCTCTTTTTAATTTGTGCGATCTCAAATAATCAGTGTACAAACCTAACCATGGTCAGTTCACTAGGGCTGGTCACTAGCTTGAAAATTTCACTACAATTATTATCTTTTTACTAGGGTAGGGGAAAAAAGAATTGAAAAAAACGATCAGAATAAAAGAAAGAGAAAAAAAAAGAAAGTGTTTATTGTAGCCATCAACTTAAAGGCACTTTAGATTCACTCGTGCAAGGAAATGAATAAAATAAGTGGTGAAGTGTTATAATCTAATCATTATCATAGGATAAATTCTTTTATGAGTGTGAGTGCGTTATTTCATTATTATAAACAGAGAAGAGTCTTTTATTTTCTGACGGCTTTGTTTATTTTATACATAAATTTAGGAGTGTGTTAACACTCGACCTCAAGATCTATAACATTGTCTGGAATAGAAAAATCCTTTCCAATGCATTGATTTGCCGTCTTAAAATTTTTATTTTCGTTTTGCTTATATTAGCTAAATTACTTCAATCATCGTTTTAAGAAAAAGGTAATAAAGTCTCTCTACTTTCAATTAAATTCTTGAGTTCGAGTTTTAAAAATAAATTTTTTTTATAGAAAAATTTTCTTTTAAATGAATTTTACCTGGCGTGAATTTAAATTAATCAGGTCAAAAAAACTGAGCTATGCGGATCAAATAGTTAAATAAAAAAATGCTAAACTACTACTTCAAACGAAATTCAGACATTCAAAAGGGGTTAGATTAACGTCAAAATTCATGACGTATAATTCAGTAAGAATCGAGTCGAAAACACCTTTCAGTAAGGAGTCTCATCCAACATCCCTTTACGAAGAATTTTCAAATATGATTTACAATAAATTGACACCACTTAAAAATAATTTGAAGTAGTTATCAGTTTAGAATATGAAGATACCTAAAAGTTACAACTATCATAATCCCAGACTTAATCCCATTTGTAAATTAAATTGTGTTAGTGAGGGAGATTCTTTTTGTCGTCAGTACAACGTCCGTAGACACGATAACTTACCGCACCAGCTGCTGTTGTTTAAATATACTAGTTTCTTGATACGTGCGTTGCACGTGTTATTCTGTACAAGCAGTAAAATAAATTTAAAATATTATTAAAACATGTGAAATATTACACCAAAGTTTCAAAAGAAAAAAATACAAGCTAAAAATAATAGTAAATAGTTTTAAAGATGTAGTGTTGAACTGGATAGCTCAACGAAGATCAATAATAATATTTAGTTAGAGAAGTGTATTTTATAATTACATAAATTTAGTTGTTATGAGTTAGAAACATATAATATGACCGTATATTTCACCTAATATTTCTTTGTAGATATTGTTCTTAAAGTTGTTTCATTTTAATATTTCAGCGAAATGATCTGTGCAACAAATAGAAAGAGAAACTAATACTTATTTGTACATGATACATTTTTTTTAAAGAATGGAAGAATTAAATATTTGTAAAATTTTGTGAACAATTAAGTAAGAAGCGACTGACAATAAATAAAACATAACAAAAAGATTTTTTTTCCATAGTTATGCAAAATTATGCAAGAATTTTGAAATATTAATTTCAAAAGGTTGAGGGAACTAAAAGGTTTTTGTACTTATTGATGAAGGTAAGAGTATCATAATCACTTAAGTTTATAGGGTTATTTTGGTCTTTCACATTCAAATTTTGATCTTCATGCTTATAATATAGTATGATATCTAATTACATATTATCATTCTTAATTAATTCAACATTAAACTTGCATTTCTCATATAGTAATAAATGTAACAATTAGAATTTATACTTCTGAATATATTGGACATAAACTTTAGGTATCATTTAGAATAAAATTAACATGGTCCATTATAAAATAAGAAAATAAAATTTCCATAAATTCAAGAATAAATAGTCCTTTATAAAATTATCTCACCAAGCATTTGAAAAAATTACCGTATAAAATTTACAGCAAGTCAACGGACCCAAAAAAAGTCCTAAACAAGGTGTTAAATGCACCTTGGGATTGACTAATGCAAATATACATTAGCATAATCTCGAGAAATAAAATCATTTTTGAAATTATTTGACAGCTGAAAAATATTATGGGAGTTAATGACTTGATTCTCTTGCGTTTTATTTGAATAGCATCTTTTACCAAGGGATCTATGCTGAATTACCATTCGTGCTTTAAATCACAATTAGAGAAGTTATCTGTAAAATCTTCATTAATGAAGAAGACAAATGTGAACTATTTAAGAAACATATATAGCCCATGG
Source organism: Nicotiana attenuata (assembly GCF_001879085.1). NCBI lineage: Eukaryota > Viridiplantae > Streptophyta > Magnoliopsida > Solanales > Solanaceae > Nicotiana > Nicotiana attenuata. Next base: position 86,261 of record NW_017673692.1, read on the forward strand.
CTTTGGTTCAATTTAAGAATTAGGTATACGTCTCCAATTCGAATTTTATTAGAAAATCAAGCTTGTTATTTAAGTGGAGAAAAATAGAGAATTGATTCATTATTCATCACGTTCAAATCTAATAAATATCGGATTTTAAATTATTAAACAAATTAATAAATGTAGAGGAGTAATACATAGTAGTAACATATATTGATGGAATTGGCCGGAGTGGTGTAGACAGATCGATGATGGGTGTCATATAAAGGTTCTTAATTTTCCTACCCTACCCCTTTTATGTTAAAATAAATTCAAGTTGGTCTATATATAATTTTTGCGTTATTATTACTTTTAACCTGCATCATAAACTATTTACATATAGTAGTTAAAAAAGTGTATAATTTTTGTATATAACATACAAAATATTATATATCTACAAAAATATATAAATTTTATATATTTTTTCGATTATTATTTTTACAGCGGCTATATAGTATCATTTTTCAATAATAATTTTTCGACTTGAAAAGTGAGCACTATGTTGAATCAGTTGAGTTGGGGAAAAAGGTATATATAAAAGAACCAAAACATTATAAAAGTTAAAAAATTTATGGGGGCATCAAAAAATAAGAAAACCTTTTTAACCAATACAACTTTTGTGTTGTGATTACTTAATTAATGAATTTCTGGGTGCTTATCCAAAAAAAGACCCTCATCAACTTAATCATATCTTCTTGTCCATGACTTATTATTCTAATCTCCTAACCATCTTTTTCTGAGCCCACTGAATAAATGACAGTACTAATTCATCAACCTCAAAAGGCATAGTCGCAATCTCTCCCTCTCTTTCTATTCACTTATCTTTTGCTTAACATGATCACTCCATTTCTCTGCATAACTACAACTAATCTCGACTTTTCAAAAAATTTTTTTTTTTTCTCCTCCGTTCATTTTTATTTGTCCACAATAAACTTTACACACCCCGAAATATATACATTTTAAAAAGTTTTGGAAAATAATTGGTGAATGAGTAGTTAATGATAAAAATAAAACAAAAAAAAATTGTCTTTGTCTTAATTTGCTAAAATAGATAAATAAAAATGAAAATATATTTTTAACATAACGGACAAGTAAAAGTGAATAGTGAGAGTAATAATAACAACAAGCTTTAAAGTAAAGGCAATTTGAAGCCGATTATATAAATTTTCACTAACCATATCATTTCATGTAAACTCATCTTGATCCAATATTATATATTAAATAAAGAGCTACTCATACCATCGGTACTATTTTTTCAAGCTTCCACCCTTCTCAAAATCTCCCCTTAAATAATAAGCAAAAAAAAAAAATATTGGAAAAAACAGAGGAAAATAATCCTCTAGGCCAAAAATTTCTCAAGGAGTCAAAGGTGTCAACTTGATTTGAACCCCATATTTAGGCTTAATAGTGAGGACAATTACAGGTGCATGGCGATAATTCTCCGAAATGGTGAACCGAAATTTGGATATTAACATGGCTAATATGATCTTGGCTTCCATTAATGCAAAAGATTGGCCAACACAATTCCGGGGACCGGCGGCGAACGGGAGAAAATTCCGGCCGGCGGCAAAAGACTTAGAAGCAAAACGATCAGGCCTGAATTCATTTGCATCTTTTCCCCATATTTCTTCACTATGATGTATGGCAAGTACTGGGATCCAAATTGATAAACCCTTTGGAATATGAAGGTCACCTAATTTGAAATCCTCAAATGCCATTCTAGGAAGTACAGAAGCTGGTGGATAAAGTCTAAGCGACTCGTTGATTACCATGTTTAACTGCAAAAAAAAATAAACATTTTTAATTTACACCGTCAGTGTATATAAGTTAAATTTAAAAAAAAAAAAATGAACCATGCTACTATAGACTACAATAAATGTAATGACATTAATTCAACGAAGAATGAGGAGCCGAAAAGAGGTAACAGTATTTAAATCATTATTCTGATTTTCAGTGAATGAACTTACTCCCACCATTTTCTTACATGATTATGTAAAATAATATTAAATATTTTTCTGTGGCTTCAAAATTTGCCAAGCTACTGCTCAGTGCCAGCAAAGCAATATATGCAGCAAGATCTAAAGATAGGAATTTATTGATCAAGAACAAGTTTCAAGTTTTAGCTAGTTGACAGTTGGACACTCAAGGGTGATAATATTTATATTTCGTAATTCCCTTCCTCCCTAATTAAATAATGTCGAAGTGGGAAAAAAATAAAAGAAAAAAGAACTGTCAAAAATCCCACGTACCCAAATCGAGACTAGTCATACAATCACCACACTCAAACGTGTCCATCCAAAGACGCCTTTTGAAAAGACTTCTCTAAAATACTTATTTTTTAGTGGCGACCCCTTCTATTTTTCTATTTTTATAGTAGTTTATAAATGGTTAAAATCACCACGAAAAGTACTATTTTTCTGGCGACTTTTAAATATCGCTACGAATAAGTTTCAGCGATTGGACTATTGACCTTCAACTTTCTACATAAAGAGTCTTATTGATGATTTTTTCGCAATCTGTAGTGACCTTAGTCGTCACAAGAAAAATTCATTTAGTGGCGTATTTTAAGTATCGCTACGAGTAAATTTCAACGACTTGACTATTGACCTTCAACTTTCCACATAAAGAGTCTTTTTGAGGATTTTTCCACTTTCATATATAGTGACCTTAATCGCCACAAAAATTTATTACTTGTAGTAAATATGTATAATAATAACATAAAAAAATTGACACTTACCAAAGTAAGCTTTGGAAGATGTTCAACAGTGGGTGAATCTCCTTTGCAAACTTGGTTGACCTCATCTCTAACTTTATCTTGCCAAGAGGGATTACTTGCTAATAACATAGAAGTCCAAGTTAACAAAAGGGCAGTTGTCTCATGTCCAGCAAAGAAAAATGTCTTGCATTCATCCATTATTAGCTGCAAATTCAAACTGAATCCATTGCTGCTTCTTTTCTTTTGCATCTCATTTAATAACATTCCTAACAAATCATTCCCATATGAGCTGCTTCTTCCTATTTCTACACAATCTTTCCTGCTTTGTATTATTTCCATTAGTAGCCTCTCCACTTCCATTTTTAATGCTTTTATATCTCTGTTATATTTACTTGGCAAAAACCTGTGGAAAAACAAATAACAATATTCAATTAATTAATGTCTGTCCAGCTTAGTAAACCATGCATTTTAATACATGTTAGTAGAAGGTGAATTCAGGATTTAAATTTCAATTATTTAATCTTTGGTTCTTGTACTATACCATATTACCACTATGGTGGGATTTTGGGTCCTATTTAACCAATTAATTATACTGTCCATCCGCCAATGCATATCACATTGATGAGATTACTTGGAAGTAGAGTCACGCTGTCAATTCCAAGAATCGAAACTGTATAACTTTTTATCTTAATTTTTTCAAATGTTCCGGAATTTATATTAACCATTAACCAATAAATCGTGAACTAGAAAAAAGATGATAGAATCCGAAAAGGAAAAAAAAGGAAACAAGAAATGGGCATTTCCTATCAAATAAAGAATCCAAAATCTATTTTTGGTGGAGAAGAAAAACGAAAAGAAAAGGTGGTGAGATGAGCACTAAATAAAATTACCTGCTACCAGGAAAGCACAAGTGCCGACTAGCTTGTGCGCAAAGGTGCTGCAGAAGTGTTAATAAATGGAATATTTGTTTTCCTTTCTCGTAGCTACTGTCAAACTCAGTTCTTGATATGATATCTGCCGTGAGCCGAGTCATGTATTCTCCGATCTCGAACTCCGTTTGACCTGATTCTATTTCATTTCCTAGTGATTGGAGCATCCCTTTAGTGCATTCCACCATGTACCCCGCATAACTCTGCTCATCATTAAAAACCCATAAATTAAATGACCATTTTATCCTCATCAAAATATTTTGAAAGAATTTATTTTTTATATACTGACAGTGTAAAATATAGTACCTTGAGTTTGTCTCCCATGAAAGCGGGAGCAACAATGTGGCGTTGATGGTACCAAGCATCGCCGTTAGCCATCAAAAGGCCACGGCCGATGAAATGTTTGGAACCTTGTTGTTGTAGCCATGATTTCCCAGAAACAGTGCTGTATTTGGAGAAAAGCTCTTTAATTAATTCTGCTTCCGTTAAGCACATTCTCGGCTCTATTCCATTCCAGTAAATAAATCTTTTTCCTGTTAATTAACAAAGACATAAGTATATTAATCTTACTACCTGAATTAATTACTAGTAGTAGTAAACATGCAATAGGAATAGGAAGGGGTGAAATTAATATTACCATAAATCTTAGACCAGGCGACATAATGCGGCAAAAGGCGGCCAACGATGTCATGTTGAATAGAGTCCATGTCATTTTTGGTTGATTTTGAAACAAAAGAAGCCATATCTAAGATGTTCCCAACAAGAAACCGAGGTTTCGGACCACGCACTCCTTGTTTTTCCATGATTTTTTTGATACGTCTTGGGGTTAGAAAATAACATGAGAGAGTTTCATAGGCAATTTTCAGTGACATAAAGATACATACGACAAGTAGTAATACCACCATAGCCATGGTGGTGTATTACTCTCTAGTTTATGCCGAAGGCTCACTTCTAGTCTAGTAAGAGAAAAAAAATAACACAAAAAAAGATTTGTGGGCTTGATGTTTGTGGGGAGATTTGAGGCTATTTATAGAGTGGAAAAAGATGGGCTTGAAAGCAAGCCAATCATTACTTCCCTAGGGGCTATATGGCATTTTGTGGAGAGAAAACAGATGCGACAATATTCTTTTAATACGAAATCTAGCTCTCAGATTAATCTCTTAATTACATTACTATGAATGATATAGGTATAAAATCTGTTACTCTTTAATTTACCGGTAAAACTTATTCACAATTAGCTAGCATTCACACCAAGTCAGATTAGTTAATCATGTTTAAGTAATCTACTGAAATACACTATGTAAAAAGATACATGTTATGTTTATCGATGTTGTGTAAAAACCGAATGTAACTGTTTTTCCGTCTTTACTAAGTAATGTGTCGTGGTTACAAATAATTAAGATAAATTAATTTCTTTTAAGAAGATAGATAACGTATATACTTTCGAGTATTAAGAGCACTCAATTTAGCATAACTATCAAGAAATTGGCTGAAAAATCGAAAGCATTATAAGGATAACTATTAAAATTGACTGGAGTAACAACGAATGAGATGAAAATGATAAGACTTTTTTAACTTTGTGAAAGAGTAGCATAGCAAGTAGTGAAAGGAGATTAAATATTCTTCTAAAAATAATGATATTCCCATTCTGCCCGAAGTAAACGACTAACCAAAGATAAAGATAAAGACAAAGAGTAGTACTTAGTAACTAAATTGCATTAATGGCCGGGGTAACCAATCTTAAAGATAAAGAAAAACATTAATTAATTTAGATTAAGAAAATCTCTTTTAAAAAGTTTAATGTGCTGTATTTTATTTGTATTTGGAATTAAAAATAAAAAGAGCGACGGCTCCAAATGTAGAACGTGGCCTCTTGTGTTTCGCGAAGGGTCAAATGGAGACCTCATTCTGGCTTGGGAAGACAAACTTCAATAAACATGCAAGACAAATTTAATTAATTAGTTAAATGATGAGATCCTCTGTAAAGAAAAAAGAAACTCCTTTGTCAGATTATGTGAGCCTTCCAAAAAGGGAAAGAAAAAAAGAAAAAAGAAAAAAGATTTTTCTTTGGCTAGTAGGTAGGGGTGTACATGGATCGAGTTGGTTTAGTTTTTATCAAAACCAAACCAAATCAACTATATCGGTCGGATTGGTTCGATTTTATCAGGTTTTTCGAATTTATTGTTACATGAATATTATTTCAATCGTACTTTGTTAAATTTTTTATAAGTAAATATATATTTAGTAAAAATTGAAATAATAGACAAACATATGATCTATTAACATATTCTTATGGGAGAATCTTCTTAGTAATATACGAAAGTTATTTTTGTAGTCGTCTGACAATAATTTTTCATCAACGTACACTTTCAGGTTAACTGAATTTAATAATTAAACATAAAAATTAATATGACACATATAATGATATGTTCTATTTAATTTTAAATTATCGAACTAGCACTTCAAATTCGAAAAAGATATAAAAATTTAATAGATCTTCACATATGATTATGAAATAACAAAGAGACTAATGCATTTCACTAACACTTGATAAGAAAAAAGTGATCATAAAATCCATTATTTAAAGTTAGTAAAAATAGAGCACACCACATTTAACTAAATATTACATCCCATAAGAGAATCACAAATATTTTTAGATATTTTTTTAAAGAAAATTCTATGAAAATTCTTACATATATAAACTTATATATTTATACGTCAGTTTGGTTCGGTTTTTTCTTTAATTATTATTCAATACCAAACCAAATCAAACCAAATCTAATCGAATTTTTAATTGATTTGGTTTGACTTTTCGGTTTGGTGTGATTTTCCAGTTCGGTTTGTACACCCCTACTAGTAGGCATAGAAAGGGGCTTCTATGGAGAGTTTAAATTTTGTACACCAATAATATATATTCATTTTTTTAACATTACGTAAGATTGATCAATAACATAGTACTCGATCCGTCTCAAACTATTTGTCTTATTTCTCTTTTACACGGCTCTTAAGAAATATTAATTTGAAAGAATTTTTGACTATTTTACCCTTATTTATACCTTAATATATAATCTCTATTCATTGAATATTATTCTATTTATATGGCATCTCCATCTTCAAAAACAATTAGTACTAAGGGTAAAATGAGAAAAAAATTATTAGTTTTATCTTGAACTTCTAAAATGACAAATAATCGTGAGACAACTATTTTTAGAAATCACGGCACATAATTTAAGTGTCACGACCCAAAATCCACTAAGGGTCGTGATGGCACCGGACAACACTGTCAGGCAAGCCAACACCAAGAAGTTAATTAAATTCCCATTTTAGTATTTATTGAAATAATTTCTTTTATACATTTAACAATAAATAATGAATTTCACTGAAATAAGATAATGTCTTTAACAAACTAAATATTGAATAATCCCATACTCATCCCAGAACCCGGTGTCACAAGTGCATGAACTAATTCTAGGAAATCAAATGAAGTACAATAACTGTCCGGAATACAGATTTGGACAGAAGTTAAATACTATACACTGAAAGAGACTACGCCGGCTGCGGGTCGCCTCGAGAGATGCAGCTCACCTAAGTCTCTATATCATCCATGCTGCTATGCCCATTAGGCCAATAGAGGTACATGTGCCTGTGCAACAAAAATGCACAGCAAGTGTAGCATGAGTACTAAAATAACGTGTACTCAGTAAGTATCTAGTCTAATCTCGAAGAAGTAGAGACGAGAGGTCGACTTCGACACTTACTAGTAGTCCAATAATAATATATCAATAATATAGTAAGACGAGGATTTTCATAAAAATGGCTATAACTCAATAGCATGAGGCAAGTAAACAATTTCTTTCATCTATAGGAAATTCCCAAATTCATTTTCATCATTTTTTATACATTTATCTCAGGCCAGGGGGAATAAATATCAACATCAATGAATTATAAGGCAAGCAATACAAGCATGCGCAAATCATGCCGAGGTCGTACGGCCCGATCCAACAATATTTAAACTGTGCACTGCCAGAGGGTCGAATGGCGCGAACCATAGATGCATCTATTTAATCTACCGAGGCGTTCGGCCCGTTCCACAATAAATAAACATATTCAAGCAGTCAACCAAGAATTCAGCAGGGAGTAATTATTCAGGAAATGGCAAGTTTCTCTATTAAAAGTCGAGAAATGATGTCTAGCCTTTTAGAAATTTATTTATACTTTCAATATGTGTTTAAGCATTTTTAAATTGATAACAAGGTTGCAAATGTTACAAGTAAAGCATGCTTTTGGGCCCTAGACTACCCGGACTTAAGCATAATAGTAGCTACGCACGGACTCTCGTCACCTCGTGCGTACGTAGCCCCCACAAATAGGAGCACATAACCGATTAACTCACCTATGGGGATAATTCCCTCTTACAAGGTTAGAAAGGAGACTCACCTCGCTCCGAAGTTCCATAACCGGTATTCCACGTCCTTCCGAAGACTCAAATTGATGCACAACGCCCCAAAACTAGCCAATAATTATGTAAACCCATTAATACATGTTAAATTACTCATAATAATCTAATTTATAATAATTTCTAATCCCGATCAAAAAGTTGACAAAAATGCCCTCGAGCCCACTGCCCAGATTCTGAAATTTTTTGAAGATAAAGTTTGCCCACAATAGGGGTGGGCATCGGTCGGTTCGGTTTGGTTATGAATATTATCGGTTTGCATATCGATTATCGGTTTATAAATTTGATAAACCGATAACCGAACCGATAAGATATCGGTTATCGGGTATCGGTTAATCGGTTATCGATCATTATCGGTTCGGTTATCGGTTTACCCGATAAGATAACTCAATCTAGAGTTAAGCAAAAAAGAAAAGACAATTCACTGGAGTTAAGCAAAAAAGAGAAGAATTCACATATAGTATACTAAAGACTTACGCTAGGAGTAACTAGTAAGGTCTATGAAGAATGAAGATGAAGCAACTGAAGAGTGGGGTTGAGAAAGAATAGGAGAGAATGAACTGAAATCCTAGAATTTGTATATACTTAAGGATAAAGTCATAATTTTATTAATTCTTATTGGGTTATCGGTTAACCCATTAACAAAATTGGCAAACCGAGGCCCGAACCGATAAGCCAATAGTAAAAAAAAATTCTAAACCGTTACCGAACCGTTAATCCAATAACCCGATACCGATAACCCAATAAACAATTAACGGTTCGGGTTATCGATTTTACCCGATATATGCCCAGCCCTAGCCCACAACCTCACGAACTCAAATATATAATTTACTCTCAATTTCATGTCCAAAAACATGGTCAAAATCCAAAATACCACTTTTCTAGGTTTTCCTCAAAATTCCAAATTTCTACTAATTTCCATACTTTAATCCGTAATAAAACCATGTATTTAACTTAAAGAGGTGGGATTAACTTACCTCATGATTGATGATGAAATCCCTCTCTTCAAAGGCTCCAAAATCTCCCAACCAAAGTGAAAATGTGTGAAAAATGAGCCAAAACTCGTTCTTTAAAGAACACATTGCCCAGCCCGACCTCTCGCACCTGCGGTCCACCTGCCGCTTCTGCGGCTCCGCACCTGCGAAAATTTCCATCGCAGGTGCGCTCTCAGCTAACTCGCCCACGTCCGCTTCTGTGGAGCCAGGACCGCTTCTGCGGTCTCGCTTCTGCGGAAGCTGCATCGCACCTGCGCCCCCAGCCAAGCCCAGCCATTTTCCGCTTCTACGACACCAAGGCCGCTTCTGCGGCTCTGCACCTGCGGCCAAAACCACTTAGGTGCGGTTACACCAGATACCAGCTGCTTCAATCCTTCTTCAAATTCCAAATTTGATCCGTTAACCATCCGAAATTCACCCGAGGCTTCCGGGACCCCAACCAATCATACCAACCAGTCCCATAACATAGTGCGGACCTGCTCGAGGCCTCAAATCACATCAAAAAACGTCGAAATCATGAATCACACCCCAGTTCGAGCTTTATGAACTTTAGAACTTCATACTTCTACATTCGATGCCGAAACCTATCAAATCACGTCCGATTGACCTCAAATTTTGCACACAAGTCATATTCAACATTACAGACCTACTCCAACTTCCGGAATCGGAATTCGACCCCGATATAAAAAAGTCCACTTCCGGTCAAACTTCTAAAAAACCTTCAAATTTCTAACTTTAGCCAAACGACTCCAAAATGACCTACGGACCTCCAAATCCACTTCCGATCGCGCTCCCGATACCAGAATCACCATACGGATCTATTCCCTGACTCGGAATCCCAAACGGACATCGATAACACTAAAATGCACTTCAACCCAAATTTATGAAATCCTTCCAAAATGCTAACTTCCACAATAGGCGCCGAAACGCTCCCGGTTCATCCAAAACCCGATCTGGACATACGCCCAAGTCTAATATCATCATACAAACCTATTGGAACCTTCAACTCCCGATTCTGAGGCCGTTTACTCAAAAATCTAATCCTAGTCAATTCTTCCAACTTAAAGCTTTCGAAATGAGAATTTTCTCTCCAAATCAACTTCGAACTTTTCGAGATTCTATTCCGACCACGCGTACAAGTCATAATACCTGAAGTGAAGCTGCTCATGGCCTCAAACTGCCGAACGATGCGCTAGATCTCAAAATGACCTGTCGGGTCGTTACATTAAGACAGAGGGAGTAATTCTTTATATTAAGCATGATATGATAACTTACAAAAATAGAGCAAGAATTTCATATAAATAGTTAAGAATGGATGATATGATAGCTTATATACTTTTTATCTCTTTTATAAAAAATATATTGAGTTTTGTCATTGTGTATATATATGGTTAAAACTTATTTACATTCATAATTACGAATCTTACTTTCATGTTGTTAACACTTACATCTCGAGGGCTAACACCGAACCTCCGGGGATTATTATTCATAAGTTTAATGTTCAAATAACTCGAGTTTCGATAGCTATAAAAGAACTTCCTTTTTTATCAAATAAAAGTACTTTTTATTTCACTCAAAACAATGATCATGGTAGCTAATCGTATAGGGTAAAATATTTTCATATTAAATGCTCGCATAATAATGCAACACGTGGAGTTGAAGGCAGATGGAAAGCGAGGCAAATGACAATCGGGTCCGAAGCAACAATCTCGTTTGTTCCTGAAGGGAATGATGTTCATAAAGACAAAATAAATGTCTGTCACCCGTTAGCATTTAATGGAGAATATTATATAGCAGTAAATACGCAGTCCGTTACAGAGAATATGACATTCATAGCCTGTCGTTGCACATTCTTCAATGGACCCATAATTGTCATTTAAGAGGGGCTTGATCCTAGGACCTTGTGGCCTAGGTACAATTATAAATAGTGGGCTCGACAGTCATTGTAAAGGGACGAAATTTCTGACAAACTTATGTTATACACTTTTCAAAGCTCAATAATATTTTATCTTCTTGCTTATAGATATTGTTACTGCTGCCTCCGGAATTAGGATCTTTTCTGTCTTATCTCGATTCAACGCTAAGTCTTATATTCTTATTTAATGTATTTACCATTTTGGGATCAAATCGATTCACTTATCTATAAACCACGTATAAATTCAACTGTACCGTTTTACGAGTAAACAGTTTGGCGCCCATCATGGAGCATGGACAATTGTGTAATTGAGATGATCCTTGAATCTATTACTAACCTATTTGATTCTTTGTTCTTAGCAAAAATTATAGAAAATGCAGATAATGATGTCAACATCGCGCAAAATATTGAGGCCCAAGGAAATCAGCCTCAACACGAAGAATCCATCAGTGATACCCGCAACGATGGCGATGAGGTCACGCCGGTCCATGGCCGGTGATATCCACGACATGTTCGAGAGACAACTCCTGATGATGTTGAAGAAGAGCACATCGTTGAAATAATCAGGATCCTAAGGGAGCAACAAAAAGCCATTATGGGCTACCTCTCAGGACAGGATCAGGTCATGACGGAATTGAGGCAGGCGTTGTCGGGTGCTTCCAACAATGCGAATGGACGAGGTCCAGTTCTTCCCAGTGTTCCCGCAAACCAAACGATGCAGAGGTCGACAAAAACACCCCAAGGGGCAAAGTCGGCTTTGACAGGGCCCGAGGTGGGGGGGGGGTAGTGGATCCGGTAACAACAATGAGAATGATCCCTTTAAAACCGAACTCATGTCGTTTATGAGGGAAATAAACGCCTGAATGGATCAAATTTCGGGCGCACCACTAGTGTTAAAAGGACCGGACTCAAAGAAATACACCCAATTGTTATTCAAACCAAGCGCGACACCAAATTTGATCCCGAAGCGGTTCAAGTTTCCAGACGTGCCGAAGTATGATGGGACTTTTGAGTCAGTTTTACTGAAGAAATTCCGGGAGACCCTCACGAAAGGGGCCCTAAAATGGTATTCGCTCTTACCTGAGAACTTAATAGATTCCTTCGAGATGCTCGCAGATTCTTTTATCAAGGCCCATGCCGGGGCCAGAAAGGTACAGGTCCGAAAGACCGACATATTCAGGATTGCACAAGGAGAGTCCGAATTATTGCGGGAGTTCTTGACCAGATTACAGAAAGAAAGGATGTTGCTACTGGCTATACCGAACGAATGGGCAGCTGAAGCATTCACTAAAGGACTGAATTCGAGAAGTTCTGATACTTCCCAAAAATTGAAAGAAAGTCTGCTCGAGTTTCAGGCAACGACATAGGTGGATGTTCACAACTGGTATGAGCCAAAGATAAGAATTGAGGATGATCAGCTCGGTTTCCCGGCATCAACCAAGGGCCGGGACCAGGAGAAGAACAAGGAAAAATCAAATGATGACTTCGACACAGTTCGTCGGTTTTCAAGAGGTCTTTTTTTGCCTTATGAAAGGGCTGAAGGACGCGGCAGAGTTTTCCGGTCCGCGGATAGATTCGCTACCAATAAGAGAGCTGATCGCGGTCGGAATAACAGATTATTGCAGGATAAGGAGATACCAGGTTCCCGAGATTCCTCCTACCCCAGGCTTTCTGAATATAATTTTATGTCACCGTAGTGGAGCTAGTGTCGGCTATGAGGAACATTAAGGAAGCGTGGTTCCCGAAGCCAATAAGATCTGATCCCAATAAGAGGGATCCTAATTTGTGGTGCGAATACCATGGGATTAACAACCACCGGACAGGGGACTGTCGGTATTTACGCGAGGAGGTGACGACATTGCTGAAAAATGGACATCTTAGAGAATTGTTAAGTGATCGGGCTAAAAACAACTACAGCCGTAATCGTGGTAATGTGGAACCTTCGAAAGCAGGAGAAGATCCTCTGTGTTTGACGATCAACATGATTTTTGGGGGAAACGAGATTAATGGTGTGATATTTTCGGCGACAAAAAACGAAGGTGTCGGTAACCCACAGTAAGAGACTTCGGGAAGTCGCTGAGGACGACATTACTTTCACGGAGGAAGATGCGGATGGTCTACTACTATCGTACAACGATGCTTTGGTAATCTCTTTAAATATCAGATTTTAAAATTAAACGCATTTTGGTAGACCCAGGAAGTTCGGCCAATTTATCCAGTAGAGAGTGCTGGAGCAAGCCAACTTGACCGGAAGCATTATTCCGGCTACAAAACTCCTCGCCAGGTTCAATCTGGCATACGTGACAACCCGAGGAGAGATCCTACTGCCCAGGAATGCCGAGGGGGTGATGAAGACGACCCTTTTCAAGGTAATATACGACGACATGGGTTATAATATTATCCTGGGGAGACCGTGGTTGCACGAGATGAAGACTGTCGTCAACATATCATCAATTGCTGAAATTCCCCACTCTCGAGGGAATAAAACAAATAAGAGGAGACCAACTGGTGGCAAGGCAGATGAAAGCAATCTCTGTTTGCAGTAGCAAAGGGAAGCAGCATGTAGCATAGCAATTACAGGAGTCGACGCCTGCTCCCGATCCGAGCAAAGCCGACCAGGGGGAGGATTCGTCAGAATTGGATCAGGTACCAAGATATTTCCAGGTACCAGAAAAAAGGGACACAACAAGTCTGCATCGGAAGAACTTGAGCAAGTTGCATTGTTCAAAAATTTCTTGGGGAGGAAGTTCCACTTGGGGACAGGACTAAACCCCGTATTTATCAAATTTCATAAATTTAACATTGACTGTTTTGCATGGTCGCATGCGAAAACGATAGGTATCCCGCCAGAAGTGGCCGTGCACAAACAAACCCCGAGAAGTGTGCATTCGGAGTCAGCTCCGACAAGTTCTTGGGATTCCTGGTGTCGCAAAGGGTGATAAAAGTCAACCCCGGCAATATTAAAGCCATAAAAGATATCCCGGACCAGCTATCAAACGTGAAAGTGGTTCAAAGGTTGACATGAAGATTGGCCGCTTTAAGCAGATTCATTTTCCGGTCTTCGAAAAATGCCATCACTTCTCTTTACTCCTAAAAAAGAAGAACAACTTTGATTGGACTCCGGAATGTCAGCAGGCTTTGAAGGATTTGAAAAGGTATTTTTTGAGTCCTCCGGTACTGTCAAAATCGGAGGAAGGCAAACAACTACTGATCTACTTAGCAGTCTCAGAGGTAGCGGTAAGTGACATTTTAGTTCGTGAGGTTACGCAATCTCCTAACTATTTTGTTAGTAAAATTTTAACGGGAGCAGAAACTCGCTTTCCACATCTGGAAAAGTTGGCCTTAGCTTTTGTACTCGTCGCTCGAAAGCTTAGGCCTTATTTCCAATGTCATCCGATAGCCGTGGTGACCAATTTTTCCCTGCGGAATATCCTTCATAAACCTGAACTTTCAGGTAGGCTGGCCAAGTAGGCAGTCAAAATGAGAAAATTTGACATAAAGTATAAACCTAGGACTACGATTTAGTCACAACTTTTGGCTGACTTTGTAGCCGAGTTCAGTTCGGGACTGTTACCTTTGGCTACTAAATAAGCAGTAATGGTGTTAGAATCGACATTAGGAGTTTGGACTTTATTCATGGACGGAGCTTCCAATGTGAAAGGGTTCGGGCTCAGTGTAGTGCTAATCACGCCCTCGGGGGAAACCCTAAGGTAGGCCATAAGGACTGTTCCTCTAACTAACAATGAAGCAGAGTATGAAGCTTTGATTGCCGGACTCGAGCTGGCCTGGGGACTAGACTCTAAGGTCATAGAAATGAAGGGATCAGAATATGGTACGGTCGTGTAGCTTATGCATGCAACAATATGTAGTGAAAGTCCAGACTCTGCTCGCACGGTTCAGGGAATGGTCAATTACCCACATCCTAAGGGAAGAAAATGCGGAGGCAGATGCACTAGCCAATCTGGGGTCGTCCACGGAAATGAAGGGATCAGACTCCGGTACGGTCGTGGAATTTATGCATTCAGTATTGGACGCAGACCGCTATTACGAAGTAAACACGACCAATTTGATCCGGGACTGGAGAAATGAGATCATTGACTATCTCAAGCACAAAGAATTTCCTGAAGATCCCAAGGCATCTCGAGCGCTGCACACTAAAGCATGTCGATACAACTTTAAGGGGGGTCAATTGTATAGAAAATCTTTCCAAGGCCCGTTGGACCGATGTTTGGTAGCTTCTGAAGCTAACTATGTCATGAGAGAAGTCCTCGAAGGGATCTGCAAGAATCACTAGGTGCGGACTCCTTAGTGTTAAAATTAATTAGGGCAGGATACTATTGGCCCTGGATGGAACAAGTCGCTAAGGCTTATGTTCAAAAATGCAATAAGTGTCGGCGCCACGCACTGTTGGTACATCAATCGGCAGAACTACAACACTCGGTTTTGTCGCCTTGGCCATTCAAGAAGTGGGAAATGGACATAGTCGGTCCGCTGCCACCGGCACCCGGTAAGGTAAGATTACTTTTGATTTTAATTGACTATTTTTCTAAGTGGGTAGAAGCAGGTCCATACCAGAATATCGGTGAGCGCGAAGTAGTAGATTCTTGTGGGAAAATATCATTTGCAAATTTGGGATACCAAAAGAGATAGCCTGCGACAACGGGCCACAGTTTATAGGCACGAAGGTCATAAAATTCCTTGAAGAACTGAAAATCAAAAGAATCACATCATCACCTTATCACCCCAGTGCAAACGGTCACGCAGAATCAACAAACAAGGTGATTATCCAAAATTTCAAAAAGAGATTGGAAGCAGCTAAAGGCAAATGGCCCGAAGAGCTACCAGGAGTGCTGTGGGTATATCAAACAATGGCCAAATCAAGCACGGGGGAGTCTTCTTTCTCTCTTGTATGCAGAGTAGAAGACTTGATCCAGGTGGAAGTAGGAGAACCTTCCCTGAGATATTCCTGAGCGGATGAAGTAACAAACAACGAAGCACCGTTGGTCAAGTTGGAGCTGCTCAACGAACGCACGGACTTGGCGCACATAAGGTGCTAGCCCAAAAAATAGAATTGAAAGATATTACAATCGAAGAGCCAATCTCTGTTATTTCAAAGTAGGAGCCTTGGTTTTAAGGAAAGTAACTCAAAACACCCGGGAGCTCAATGTAGGAAAGCTAGGTCCAACATGGAAAGGCCCCTACCAGGTTTCAGTTGTCACCGAGAAAGGGTCATATAAATTGGAAAATTAAGACGGAGTAAAGTTGACGAGCAACTGGAATGTGGCACACCTCAAAATATACTATTGCTGATGAGCTTCGCTTATATTGAAAGTATGTGCTGCATTCTTTTTTCCTTCACCCAGCTTTTATCCTAATTGGGCTTTTCTGGCAAGGTTTTTAACGAGGCAGCAATGGAAATCATATTACGAAGGAAGCTTCATCAGTAGAAGTAAGACCTTTAAATGACAAGGCATGCAGGCAACGAGCCACTACAGAGCGTTTAGATAGTCTTTTGCTCGATAGCAAAGTTCCTACCGGGAAGTAAAGTTTGCTATCGGGCCAAAGGTTACCCAACCGTTAACGAGTGCAAGCCACTGGGGGATTGTTAGATAATCTTTGTCTCAATAGAAAAAGTTCCTAAGGCAAAGTGAAGCTTTCTATCTAACTAAAGATTATCTAACCATTCACTAGTGAAACCTTCAAAGGAGCAAGACTTCTAGTGTTCAAATTTGCATTCTTCGCATTCGAACACTGGGGGAGGGGAATGATATAAGAATATGGCAACATGACTGCCACATCGACCGGGACTACAAAAATCGAGAATATAGTTGTATCATCGGGACCGGGGACTGCACGGCCAGCCCCGTATAAACAAGTTGTACAAGTTATCCATAAGTAATGGCAATTTCTTTGTCAGCCACAAGTAATGGCAATTTCATTTCAGCACAACAAATGCTTATGTACTTTTGAAGATGGATGGAATAAAGTAAAGTCCTTCTATTTTTATCTTGTTTCTTGTCCGAATGATGAATTAATTTTATCATTTGAAAGTTAAACAGGTACTTCAAATGCTAGTGCCATAATGAACATGAGATGTCCTCTTCAAGAGCACCGCAAACATAAGAGGGCCCTCTCTTATAAAACCCTCACGGTAAACGGTTGACTCCAGAAGAACTTATGCCCGGAATCCAAATGCTATCGGGTAAATATACAACCGAAGCCTTGCATAATTTGACACAAAGAGAAAAACTTGCGCAATACTTAAACGGAAAGTACGCCAAGAGAAAAACTTGCGCAATACTTAAACAAAAAAAATACTTTTATATACAACACGTGCCAAGCAGCATAAGTACAAAAATATGGAAAAGAAAAACAAAGTGAAAAGAAAGCAAAAAGCTAAGCTACTGCATCCTGAGAATCCGGGGAAGAGAAGCGTCCGCGCCCCCAGAAGAAGTAGGCGGATCTACAACTGGCTCTGGGTCTTGACCCTCAACATCATCCCTTTCAAGTTCTTCTTCAATTCCCGAGAACTCGGAACTGGAACCGGAACCAGAGGAATCAGTCGCATCAGGTTAGACCGGAAGGCCCCTACGGGCAGTTGACTCCAGCTCACGGGCCTTGGCGATTTTGGCATCAAAGTCAATGACGCCCGCTTTGGCCTCTTCCAAGGTTTTTCTCCTTATGCTATACATAGAATACGTTTTTTGAACAATGAGGAAGCCGCTTGGCATTGAAGTTCTTCCTTAAGATGGTTAACCTTGATCGAAAGGTTATTCCACTCAGATCTAGCGGCCCGGAGGCTGACATCAAGGTCACAGACGGTGGAGTTATAAACTTTATTGTGCTCCATAACTCTCTTATGCCTCTCTTCCAACCGGGCATGTCACGACCCAAAACCCACTATAGGCCATGATGGCGCCCAACGTCGCCGTTAGGCAAGCCAACGGTGAACTATCACGTCAATTGTTCATTTTATTACATTCGAAATCATGAATATTATTAAGTAGGGTAAATTTACGCCTTTAAAATCACAAGTACATACATAATTAGTAGTGCTTAAAACTAAAGGTGATAATAATATGCAAATCCCTACGCATCACCTAGAATATCCGAAAACCCGGTGTCACAAGTGCATGAGCATTTACTAAGGAGTACAATGATAATACACCATCTATCTGGAATGTAAATAAGAAAGGAAAAAGTAAATAGTATGACAGAGACTCAGTAGGCTGCGATACTGATCGGGTCCAAACCTGCACTACTATTGAGTAGAAAGAATGGTCAATGCAGTTTTACCCAACTAGGTCGGGATCGAATCCACATGGAGTTAATTTGTTTGGAATTAGGTTTATATCCAAGTCTAGATGCGGGTTTTGCTCTTAATTAAACTTCCACAAATGGTTGGTTTGTTTTCTAGTTCTACTTCTATTCTATAGCATGCAATATTTGAAACTAAGTACAATGTTTTTGTTGTTGATTTTCAAGGTTTTAAAGGGACTAGGGTAGTGACTTCTACTTAGGTGGATATCTAACGGGTAGCAAGAATCTAGGTCAATCATGTGATTAATTGGGGTTGTAATATAGCCATCACACCCAGGTACTCACTCTATACCTCTCGGTAGTTTGAGTGATTTTGCCCAATTTGGCTTTTTCAAGTCCAAATAAGTATTCATGCAATTCAATTGATTTTAGCTCAAGTCGGGTATTACTATCTCTAGGTTTAACCCTTTAATTGGGGCTATCAATTTCTTGAGTTCACCCCAATTCCTTGTTAGCCTAGTTTTCCTAGACTTAGTCCCTCTTTCTCAAGTAGAGACTAAGTCATAAAGGCATAAATCAGTGTTTGCAACCACTAATTCAATAGTTCTAGCAAGAACTAGGCTAAATATCACTAACCCATACACATTCAAGCCCTAAAATTCAAGACCCATCAAATACCCACACTAGGGTTGGGCCAAAACCCTAGCTATGGGTTTAGCTACTCATGGAAATAGCAGAAATCAAAGATGAAATAAGATAAAATCTATAATACTAGATTAAAAGATGAAAAGCTAATGTTAAAAGATGAATCTAATACAAAATTGCCTAAAACAGAAAATTAAGCCGTCTCACGTGTTCAGTAAAAATAAAACTTAACCTAAAAAAGTCAAGAAGATCTATTTATACTAAGCTAAAATTTTCGGACAAAAATATCCCTACGGAGGTTTTGCGGCCGCGTAATTCTTACCGTGGCCACACTCTTGCTTTCGCAGACGCATAAAACTGACCACGGTCCGCGTTTTTGACTTCTGGATCTGGGCTGAGGTTTGTTTCGCGGGCCGCATAATTTCCATCGAGGCCAAGTAGTGGATTTCCGCAGCCACAAAATTCTACCGCGGGCCGCACTCCTTATTAGTCTTTGAATTGTGAACTCTCTAAATCTCATCCACCGCAGTCCGCATAATTCCAACCGCGACCATGAGACTTTCGCGGCCGCACATTTCTGGTGCGGACCTCGCTCAACATTTAGCCTTAAATTGCACTCTCTGATTCTTCACTTCGCGGACTGCGTATTTGTGACTGCGGCCGCGTTGTGGCTTCCGCGGCTGCACAATATTGCGCGGTCCGCGGTTCAGGTCTCCTGACCCAGTCTTGGTTTTTGTTCTAGATTTGACTCCTTTATGAGTTGATTATGCCTCTTTTGGCTCATTTTGCTCAATTCCTGCAAGCAAGCACATTACATTAGTTTTTGGGAATACGTTCACGCATTTTAGGCCCAAAACACAAGTAAAAGAGAGCAAATAATAGGTTAAATCCCCACTTATCAACTCCTCCAAACTTAAGCGTTTGCTTGTCCTCGAGCAAATAAGGTAATTCCCACCTCCACTAAAACAAAATAGAAGGATATTTCAGCTGCCCTAATGTGAATCAATCATGCATCATTGGGACTAACAATTACCCTCAATCATAAATGAATTATCAACAACACAAAACCTTTTGAGTACCATAGTTCTAATGCGACACAAGAGCATCAAGAGTTGACTTAACTCACCAAGGACGCTCGCTCTACTACGTAGGTCATTGTGGAACTCAAACTCTTCCTCCTCTACTCTCCATAAGCAAATCTCACTTTAGATTGTAGCACTCAAAACAAGGCTTGTGGAGAAGTACGCTCATCTCTCTCAAGGGAATGTCACAAGTCCGGCTCTAAGTACCATAAGCTTGCCCCTTATGTATATCACCACTAATGTAAGCTCACTCAACTCGAAATCATATTAGGCTTTTACGGGAAAGTAATGAAGGCTTTTGGATCAAGGTAGGACTTATTGTCATATGATGGTTTCATCTTTCCTTCCATTTTCTCATTTCGGCTCACACTTTCTAGAATCTTCGAGTCATTTTCTTGTTCCTTAGGGGAACTAGAGAGACACACTGTCACTCTTTCTTACTCATGACGATCATTTTTCTCCTTTTCTAATCATTCCATGCCTTTCATCATTGCTTTCATTGAATCCCTTCACTTTTCTATCTTATTCACTTTCTTTTTGACTTTTTTGGCTTTTCTTTCTTTTCTTTTGCCCTTCCCTTTTCTTCATTTTGTACCTTTTATCACTTTCTCATTCTTCATCTCTCCCCCAAACTTATGCTTTTGCCAATTGTGAATGCTAAGGAAAGATCAGGTGCCAAGAGAGGGTCATTATAGAACGGATAAAGGCTTGTATCGTGGTTATTGAAAGAAAAAGGGCTTCGGCTTAAAGGGGTTGACTAGGGATATCATAATAGTAGGCTACGGATGCTTTCAAGTTTCAAATTGGATCAAGGAGAGCCTACAATCATTTCTCAAGTCGAGCTACACTTAGAATTTCGCCTAGACAAACATTCAGGGCAAGTTCTAGACTTATTGGCACGGGACTTGGACTTGAAATTCAATACCTCACCTCACAAGATGTTGGATTGTTAAAGAGAATAGAGTCGAGGGCCCACAACAACCCTAGCTAAGATTGAGCATCACAAATTTCTCCAAGAAGCCACTCGATGATTGTTTACTCAACACAAGAGTCTAAAGGTCACAACTAGAACTATTCTTTCCCAATCAACTTGTTTCTAACCATAAGGTCAAAGGTAAATGTGTTAGACCCAAGTGAAGCCTGCTTGACACTTTTATTCATTACTACTATTTACACTAAAACATAAAAGAAAACGGACTCAATCCCTTAAGAAGGTTGGCACGCCATCCATCATTGGGAAGAGCCACCCGGTTCGCACAACATCCACCTTTGGAAAGAACCATGGAATTAAGAAAACCAAAAGCTTATTGTTCTCATAAAACGTAAAAAGAAGCTAACAACTTAAAAAGAAACTACTAAAGAAAATAAGAAGCTATGAATTAAAATTACGGAAATCAAATTGAATATATACAACTTGAAGTAAAGCGAATATATACATAAATGAAAATGACTATGTACATCAAATGGTAAAAATATATACAGGCCAAAATGTGAAAGTAACGAATATATACATACCAAAAGTAAAAATAAAGAGAAGTAAAGATGAAGAAAAATAGTATCATGGTTATTACATACCAATGTCACCAAATCATCACCAAATCAAAATAGACCACCCCCCCAAATAAAAAAATAGCATTGTCCTCAATGCTATATCAAAATAAGATCAGGAAAAGGGTTAGAGAGTGAAGTAAACTCCCTATGTGGTCTGCATTGGGTCAGGCACATGAATGGGGTCCTCGGACTGCATAGGATTAGCAGCTCCCTCCGGGTCCTCTTACTGAATCTCCAAATCCTGTGACCGGGGGACTACGGGATTGCGGAGCATCTGGATCATCTCCTCAGCACTATGTGTAGTGACAACTGGCTCCTCAGACTGGCCAGCTGCTAATGCCTCATGCTCTGCTGCCTTTGCTGCTGGGACTTGCTCCTCCATGAACAAATCCAATGGGATGTCTCCAGCAGAAGTAAACCTCTCTACCTCCTGCTTCAGCTGCTCCACTGACTCCTTTGAGGCCCGTGTCTTCTTCATCTTCTTTATTTGCTTGCCCAGATCCTATATGGCCTTACCCTGTGTATCCAAAGTCTTCAGGATTGTCTTTTGGTTGTCCAGGAGCTTCTTCTAGTTGTCCAGAAGCTCCTTCAATGAATCCTCCACTGATGGAGGTACCTGAAGCTGTGCTGGGGCTGACTGTGTTGCTACTGCACTGGATAAGACAGACAACTTTGATGTAGCTGCCTGCATCCAATTGTTGATGCTGGATAAAGTTTGAGAAACCTGCAGTGCAGTCTGAGGGTAAGTGAAAGATGAGGGCACAGATAATGGCACTATGACGGATGGCCCAGATGAAGGAGGAGGCATGGCAGCTGAAGGACCCCCTGCTGTGGAAGGCTCTGACCCTGTGGCCACTACCATAGGCTCTTTAGACTGGCCAGTGGAGATAGCGGCTTTACTCTTTGCTTTAGGGTTGTCCGGTCCTTGGAGGCTATACCAGGAGAAGGGCTTTTTTGGCTTTTCCTCTGTGTCATAATGCTTCTTCTCAACTCCTTGGTCCTCGAAGTACATGGTGAGGAAGTTGGGGTTGGGGTAAGATCTTTCTTCCTTTCCAACTGCCTTTGTGATGTGATAGTACATGAGGTTCGCCACATTGATAGGATACCCCGCCATGATGGAGGCTATCAAGACTGCTCGGGTGAGTGGGAGGACATTATCGTGCTGACATAGGTCCAGCCGGATGCATACAAATGTGGACCACCCTTTTGCTTCAAAGCTGAGGGTGTTTCTGGCTATTGGGACTCCAGCTATGAGCCATGCCGGTGTCGTCCCTGAGGCTAATATCTCCGCCTACCATGGACGGGCTGCTTCATCTAGTGCCAACTTCTCTAAGTATTGCACGGCTTCCACATCCTCTAAACTGGCATATTCATTCAACGTGTGGCCATCAAACCGGATCTTCAAATTCTGGACCTTTGTCACAGTGGTGCCCTTTTTGATGTGGGCAACGTTTGCATAGAACTCTTTGACAAGATATTCATTTGCATCCGGAACTTTGCTGGTGAAGAACTTCCACCCTTTTCTCTCCTCAAACTGCCTCTTGACATTTGGATACTGGGGAAGGAGGTCTCTCTCTATGAACTCTCTCTTAAGGGTGAGCGACCTTTGGGGCCACCATTCCCGGAACTTTAGATATGCTATTTCGCTCACAAATCTATCAGCCCATACCTCGGGCTTCTGGACCTGGCCAACCCCACAACATTGGTGTCACCCCCTCTCCCGTCACCCGGGACCTCATCATCATCATCAACAGTAATAGGGGCAGCTGGTGAAACCAAAGTTGTAGCAGGTGGGGAAGATGGTGCCGAAGCCTCACTACCTTCCTCTGAGCCATCAGACGACTCAGAAGAAGAGGTAGGTTCATCTACTAACTGGAGTCTCTTCGGGAAATTTGTGGGGACATGTGTTGGCATAGAGTCTCCTTTCGAAGCTTCCCGGGAAGGGACATACTCACTAGTGTCTGAATGGTCCGCGGCTCTATCCGCAGCTTTGATAGAGGCTCTCATCTTGCCAATTGACTTTTGTACTACTAGGGGTATTTTAGTCTTTCCTTTACCCCTGCCTCGGGAGGGTTCTGCCCTCCTTTTAGATGTATCACCTCTGCCTCTGGAACGAACCATTGTCTGTAACATACAAGCAGTGAGATAAAGTCAGAAAAAGGGCTTCAAGCATGTGTTAAGCAAAATATAGATGAAATGCAACACTGCTTCTCAGAACTGGGCACCACGGACCGCGTAAAAGTGAGTGCGGCCGCAAAATACCCATCACGGACCGCGGAAAAATAAACGCGGCCGCGAAGAGGTCAGATTCAGACTACTGACTCTCTGATCTTGGAAAAACGTGGACTGCGAATAATTAGATGTGGCTGCGAATGATCAACCGTGGAGTGCGAAAAAGAGAACGCGGCCGCGAAAGCAATTAACAGATTCTCTGAAGTTGAAAGGCGCGGACCGCGAGAACTTAAACGCGGTCGCGAAGGACCAACCGCGATCCGTGTAAAAGTGACCACGACCGCGAACTTATATCAATACTCAGTAATTAAAAGCTAGGGTATCGCGGACAGCGTAAAACTGAACGCGGCCGCATACCCTACTGCGGTCCGCGGAAAATTGACCGCGGCCGTGAAATTCAAAAGAGACTGGTTCTGACGAACTTTTTAACCTAGGGTTTTCACTAATCACTTAAGAATTGTAGAAATTGATCATGCAAAGTTACTCACCCTAGCCCCCATTAGGCATACAAACACTACCCACGTGTATTTGAGCAACAATTAAGCATTAATTTGAGATTATGGCATGTATCTAACCCTAACTAAAAAGAAAAATTAAAACAAAGAGAAAAGAAAAGAAAAAGATAAAATTATATCATGGAATTGAGCATACCAGTTGTAAAATTGTAGTAGGAAATGAACTCTTGATGTGAATGAGATGAAAACTGAATGCTAGAAGAGATGAACAATGCTTTTAGGTGCTGTGAAAAGTTGGGGATCGTAAAGTGTAAAATGTTCAAGGAACCCCTATTTATACTTAGACATTATGGAACCCACCGCCTTACCTGAGCGCGGCCGCGAAATTCTTTCACAGTCCGCACTCGTTACCTTTTTGCAGAGCTGCTTCAAATAGAGTGTCGCGGTCCGCGAAATATTGACCGTGGCCGCCAAATTACCGCGGTTCGCTAAAATGGAACGCGGCCGCGAAACATGAAGGGACTTTGACAAGACAACTTCAGAGAGTTGGCATTTTCCATAAACCATTTACGTGGTCCGCATCAAAGTTGTGCGGCCGCGAAGTACTCACGCGGTCCGCAAAAGTTTGGGCGCGGTCCGCGAACCTTTGCCTCTTAGCCAACTTTTTGCCTTATCAATTTCATGCACTGCACAACCAATTCCTACACATACTTCACAACCAGTTAGTCCAAAACAATGCCTAATCTAAGAAGAAAATCAAAAGAAAGAAAAACACATGGGTTGCCTCCCAAGAGCGCCTGATTTAACGTCGCGGCACGATGCATGTTACCATTATTCACCTGAAATGGATCAATGCCACAACGTGGCCATCATCAACCTTACCAAGGTAGTGCTTCACTCGGTGCCCATAGACTCTAAATATCTCACCATTCTTGTTTTTCAAATCTAGAGCACCAAAAGGAGGTGCATGCACTACTTCAAAGGGACCACTCCATTTTGACTTTAGCTTTCCTGGAAACATCCGTAACCGAGAGTGGAATAAGAGAACAAGGTCACCTTCTTTGAATTCTTTGTTCTAGATATACTTATCGTGTAGGTACTTTATCTTGTCCTTATACAAGGACGAACTGGAGTAAGCATGGAACCGGAACTCATCAAGTTCATTCAGTTGCTCCACCCGAAGATTGGCAGCTACATCCCACTCTAGGTTCAACTTCTTCAACGCCCACATGGCCTTATGCTCTAATTCTATGGGGAGGTGACATGCTTTACCAAATACTAACCGATACAGAGACATACGAATTGGAGTCTTGTAAGCTGTTCTATAGGCCTAGAAAGCATCGTCAAGTTTCCTTGACCAATCAGTCCGGTTTGCATTGACAGTCTTGGATAGAATACTCTTGATCTCCCTGTTAGAGACCTCAACCTGTCCACTTTCCTGGGGGTGATAGGGAGTTGACACCTTGTGAGTGACACCATACTTGGAGAGTAACGTGTTAAAAGCTTTGTTACAAAAATGATAACCCCCATTACTGATAATGGCCCTTGGGGTGCCGAACCTTGTGAATATGTTTTTCTTCAAGAAAGCCACTGCACTCCGTGCTTCATTGTTAGGCAAATCCACAGCTTCAACTCATTTGGAAACGTAATCCACAGCAACAAGAATATAGTGTTCCCATATGAACTCACAAATGGACCCATAAAGTCGATGCCCCATACATCAAAAATATCAATCTCAAGGTTGGTGGTGAGAGGCATCTCATTCTTATTGGAAATCCCACCGGCTCTTTGGAAATCATCACACCGCTTAACAAGCTCGCTAGCATCTTTGTACACATCTACAGCTTAGGACTTTTTTAGCAGTTCTCGCCCCACCATGGTGACCACCATAAGGGGAGGAATGACAAGCCTCAAGTATATCCAATTGCTCTTCTTCTGGAACACATCTCCGGATAACACCATTGGTGCAAATTTTGAACAGATATGGCGCATCCCAATAATAATCCAAGCAGTCCCGTTTGAGCTTCTTCCTTTGATTTGAACAGAACTCATTCGGGATAATTCCACTCACAAGATAGTTAGCCACATCGGCAAACCAAGGCATCTCGGTCAAAGACATGGGAAGGAGTTGTTCATCCAGAAATGAATCATTGATCTCAAGGCCATCATGGGGCCTCCCCTCCTTTTCCAAACGGGACAAGTGGTCCGCCACTTGATTTTCACTCCCTTTTCGGTCTATGATTTCAAGATCAAACTCTTATTGAAGAAGTACCCACCTCATCAATCTTGCCTTCGAGTCCTTCTTACTCATCAAATAGCAAAGTGCCGCATGATCGGTGTGAACAATCACTTTGGTACCCATAAGGTACGTGCGGAACTTTTCCATGGCAAAGACAATGGCTAAGAGTTATTTCTCAGTCACCGTATAGTTGACTTGGGCGTCACTCATGGTCTTACTAGCATAGTAGACCGGATGGACTATCTTGTTGATTCTTTGCCCCAATACCGCTCCTACTGCAACATCGCTAGCGTCACACATGAGCTCAAATGGTAAGCTCCAATTTGGTGCGGTAATGATGGGAGTGGTAGTCAACCTATACTTGAGTAGCTCAAAAGCCTTCATAAAATCATTATTGAACACAAATTTTGCATCTTTTTCCAACAACTTGCACAAGGGGTTCACCACCTTTGAGAAATCCTTGATGAACCGATGGTAAAACCCTGCATGCCCTAGAAAGCTCATCACTCCTTTGATGGAAGTAGGAGGAGGGAGTTTTGATATCACTTCAATTTTGGCTTTATCCACTTCAATACCATTCTTGGAGATCTTATGGCCGAGGACAATGCCTTCCTCAACCATAAAGTGACACTTCTCCCAATTAAGCACTTAGTTGGTCTCTTCACAATATTCCAAGACTTTATCAAGATTACCCAAACACTTATCAAAAGAATCCCCTACAATAGAGAAATCATCCATGAAAACATCGAGGAAGTCCTCCACCATATCCGTGAATATTGCCATCATGCACCGTTGAAACATGGCCGGTGCATTACATAGACCAAACATCATCCTTGAGAATGTAAATGTCCCATACGGACAAGTGAAGGTGGTCTTCTCTTGGTCTTCAGGTGCAATAAGAATCTGGTTATACCCGGAATACCCATCCAAAAAGCAATAAAAAGCATGTCCGGCTAACCTATCCAACATTTGATCAAGAAATGGAAGCGGAAAATGGTCCTTCCCAGTCACTTTGTTGAGCTTCTTATAATCCATGCATACCCTCCAACCGGTGACAGTCCTTGTGGGGATCAACTCATTGTTGTCATTTGTAATCACAGTCATGCCCCCTTCTTTGGGACACATTGTACCGGTGAAGTCCATGCACTATCAGAAATAGGGTAGACAACCCCAGCTACCAACCACTTGATAACCTCTTTCTTGACCACCTCTTGTATGGCCTCATTCAACCTTCTTTTATGTTCCACGGAGGGTTTGGCATCTTCCTCCAATATGATTTTGTGCATGCAAAAGGCGGGGCTTATACCCCGAATATCCTCCAATGTCCAACCTATTGCTTTCTTCCTCCTTTGGAGCACCGCAAAGGGTGGCATCTACCTGCACATTAGTTAAGCACGAGGAAAAAATAACAGTTAAAGTGGAACAAGGGCCTAAGAACTCATACTTGAGGTGTGAAGGCAAAGGCTTCAACTCTAATATGGGAGGCTCCTCGATTGAGGGCTTTGTTGACGGAGTCTTCCGGTTCTCAAGGTCCAAGGAAAGTTTCCGGGGCTCATATGTATATGAACCCATTCCTTGCAAAGCATTGACATATTCAACCAAGCCTTCCTTCTCATCCACATTATGGTTCAACAACACAGCTTCCAAAGGGTCTTCCAGATTAATCACAACACTTGTGTCTTCGACAATCACCTCGGTCACAAGATCCACAAACGAACACACTTCGTTGCTATTAGGTTGCCTCATTGACTTGCAAACATGGAACACAACTTTTTCATCGCCCATCCGGAAGGTGAGCTCCCCTGCTTCCACATCAACTAAGGCCTTCCCTATAGCTAGGAAAGGTCTCCCCAATATGATCGCCACCTCGTAGTCAACCTCACAATCAAGTATCACAAAATCTGCAGGAAGTATGAACTTGTCGACCCAAACTAGCACATCATCAATTATCCCCAGTGGCCTCTTCGTTGTCCTATCCGCCATTTGCAACCTCATGGATGTGGGCCTTGGTTGCCCAATCCCCAATATCTTGAACATAGAATATGGCATCAAGTTAATGCTTTCCCCCAAATCACACAAAGCTTTGGCGAAATTGCCACTACCAATAATGCATGGAATTGTAAAGGCACCGGGGTCTTCTAACTTTGGAGCCATGGAGTGCACAATAGCACTCACTTGATGTGTCATTTTGATCGTTTCACAGTTCATTGATCTCTTCTTTGTTACCAAGTCCTTCATGAACTTGGCATATCCTGGCATTTGTTCTAGAGCTTCAACCAAAGGTACATTTATGGACAAACTTTTCATCATATCAATAAATTTCTTGAACTGGTTCTCATTGTTTTGTTTGGCAAGCCTTTGAGGATATGTTGGAGGAGGCCTTGGCAGAGGATCCTTGGTTTTGGGTACTGCCGTTTCCAGTATGTCTATCACATGTTCCCTAGACGGGTTCACATCATTTTGTGTTTCCTCCATGTTGTCATCAATGTCTATCCTCACTTCATAGTTCACA
Organism: Nicotiana attenuata; assembly: GCF_001879085.1. Classification (NCBI taxonomy): domain Eukaryota; kingdom Viridiplantae; phylum Streptophyta; class Magnoliopsida; order Solanales; family Solanaceae; genus Nicotiana; species Nicotiana attenuata. The sequence goes on from NW_017673692.1 coordinate 115,266, forward strand.
TTCTCATCATTCACTTGCACATCATTGCTTTGCTCATCATCATCTTGCACCAACACATCATCACTCACAACCTTTCTTAGATTAGAGGTACTAGCAACTCCACCTCTACCACTTCTTGTAGTTACCGCCATAGTATGGCCCGTATATTTCCCACCCTTCGGGTTTACTACCGTGTCACTTGGTAGTGCCCCCTTAGGGAGAGTATTCAATGCTTGAGAAATTTGGCCAAGTTGCGGGTAGAAGTGTTGTGGGAAGCTAATTGGGCATAGGAGTCGGCATTTTTCTTCATCATTTGCTCAAACATTGTCTCAATCCGTCTCATCTCATTATTGGAAGAGCTAGGACCTTGTGATGGATATGGAGGCGGGTGGTTTGGTTGTTGATACATCGGAGGCCTTTGAAAGCCCGGCCCCCGATTCCCTTGATTATTGTTGTTCCAACCCCTTGGTTGTTATTGCCTCCCCAATTGCTATTACTGTTGCCACCCCAATTGCTTTGTTTTCCTTGGTCACCCCAATTTTGATTGTTGTTGTTTCCCTAATTGATTTGGTGGTTGTTGTTGCCACTATTCCAATTTCCTTGTTGACTTTGATTTCCCCAATTTCTTTGGGATCTCCACTGTTGTTGATTCGGAGCATTGCCCCGTTGACCTTGGTAGCTGTTCACATATTGAACCTCTTCACTTTGATCATCATATGAATCATCTTGATTGTACCCACTACCACTTTGCTCAAATTGGTCTGGATTTTTTTGACCTTGTTGACCTCGTTTCCTTCTCTTGTTGATCATCATATTCACTCCTTCTATGGCATTCACTTGTTTTGGCCCTTGAACTTGTTGCAACTGAGCCTTTGCCAATTGGTTCATAGTGGTAGTTAACTCGGCTATTGCTTGGCCGTGGTCATGGGGCTCCTTATGTAGGTGAATAACATTGGGATCACCTTGTGGCACATTAGCTCTACTCTACCACGCCGAAGAAGTATCCGCCATCTCATCAAGTATGTCACACGCTTCGGCATATGGCATGTTCATGAAATTTCCCCCGGCGAGTTGGTTAACTACACATTGATTTGTAGTGTTGATCTCCCTGTAGAAGGTCTGCTGGATCATGGCCTAAGTCATATCGTTGTTAGGGCACTCTTTTACCATTGTTTGGTATCTCTCCCAAATCTCATGTAACAATTCATTTGGCTCTTGTTTAAAAGCGAGTATCTCATCTCTTAGCGTCGCCATATGTCCCAGAGAGAAGTACTTTGCTATGAATTTCTCGGCCAACTCATCCCATGTGGTGATGGAATGTTTGGGCAACCTTTCAAGCCAATCCAAAGCCTTCCCCTTAGAGAAAATGGGAAAAGCCTTAATCTCAATGCATCCTCAGAAACGTTTGTTTGCTTGCTCCCCCAGCACGTGTCAACAAAACCTTTGAGATGCTTGAAGGCGTTTGGATGTGGAGCTCCGGTAAAGAAACCCCACTGTTCCAAGAGTATAAGCATGACATTGGTTATTTGAAAGTTGCCCGCCCTAATCCGGGGCAGGACTATTGCACTTGCATAGCCTTCATTGGGCAACACCCTGTTTGCTGCCCTTGGAGGAGTTGGGGGAGGGTTTGGAATATTATGATGAGGAGGTCGGCCTCTCCTTTGTGCTTGAGGTTCAGGTTGAATCTCATCCACATGTTGATCATCTACCTCCCCCCCCCCAATTGCAAATTTCCAAGGGCTTCATTGTTAAGAGACATTTGGTACCTAAGAGCAATTCACACACAAACTAGAAAAATGGAAGGAAAGAAAAACAAAACACACAAATACTCAGATATATAGCTAAAACCGTCTCCCCGGCAACGACGCCAAATAGTGATTGGGTCCAAACCTGCACTACTATTGAGTAGCAAGGATGGTCGATGTAGTTTTACCCAACTAGGTGGGGATCGAATCCACATGGAGTTAATTTGTTTGGAATTAGGTTTGTATCCAAGTCTAGATGCGGGTTTGGCTCTTAATTAAACTTCCAAAATTGGTTGGTTTGTTTTCTAGTTCTACTTCTATTCTATAGCATGCAATATTTGAAACTAAGTACAATGTTTTTGTTGTTGATTTTCAAGGGTTTAAAGGGACTAGGGTAGTGACTTCTACCTAGGTGGATATCTAACGAGTAGCAAGAATCTAGGGCAATCATGTGATTAATTAGGGTTGTAATACAGCCATCACACTCGGGTACTCACTCTATACCTCTCGGTAGTTTGAGTGATTTTGCCCAATTTGACTTTATCAAGTCCAAATGAGTATTCATGCAATTCAAGTGATTTTAGCTCAAGTCGGGTATTACTATCTCTAGGTTTAACCATTTAATTGGGGCTATCAATTTTTGAGTTCACCCCAATTCCTTGTTAGCCTAGTTTTCCTAGACTTAGTCCCTCTTTCTCAAGTAGAGACTAAGTCATACAGGCATAAATCAGTGTTTGCAACAACTAATTCAATAGTTCTAGCAAGAACTGGGCTAAATATCACTAAACCATATACATTCAAGCCCTAAAATTCAAGACCCATCAAATACCCACACTAGGGTTGGGTCACTATCCTAGCTATGGGTTTAGCTACTCATGAAAATAGCAGAAATCAAAGATGAAATAAAGATAAAATCCATAATACTAGATTAAAAGATTAAAAGCTAATGTTAAAAGATGAATCTAATACAAAATATTGTCACACCTCCTTTCTCTTACTACACCCCGTGACGGGTATAATAAAAGGAGTTTTTCCACTTAAAGGACAATCAAAACGGGATTTATTATTGAAATTCAGAGTCGCCACTTGGGAGATTAATGGTGTCCCAAGTCACCGGTTGAATCCCGAATTGAGGAAATTATGACTCTGTTAACAGTTCGCGAACCAGAAATCTGAGTAAGGAATTCTGTTAACTCGGGAGAAGGTGTTAGGCATTCCCGGGTTCCGTGGTTCTAGCACGGTCACTCAACTGTCATATTTGGCTTATTTGTTTGATTTTAATACATGTTTTAATCTATGTGCTTTTAACTTTGAACCGCTTTTATTATTATTTAAGAGAATTGCAACGTCGTGAAAACATGTCTCGAACCGCGTCACATAAATGCACCCGCGATTTTTGACACATTTTGACTTCGTTGGGATTTGGATTGGGTCACATAAATGTGCACCCATATTTAGGAAGGTAAAATTATTTAAAATACGCGCTTAAAGAGGCTAACACGTTATTATCTTTGGGGAAGGCCGTGAAATTCGCTAAACGGCCCATCCCGACGTCTAAGTATTTTTATAAACATTTATCGAGGGCCCCGCAATTTATGTGTTTTGTTTAGAGAGGCTCATCTCATTTTTTATTTAAAGGCCAATCCTAAAGCAACTATGATTTTATATTTTTTATTTGTCTCTAATAATAAAAGAAAGAGTCATAATTAATTATCATGGTTTAGGAGCTACTACATTTGAGTTTCAGTCGAGTTCACAAGAAAACACATAGATTGGGCTTCCAGCCCAAACATGCACCAGGTTCTAACTTGTGGCAATTTGGTGACCAGCAATAGGTCATGTACCATTCGGATAATGCTTCGTGCAAATGGGCCAACTTGAGCCCAGATTTCAGGTTGAATTTGTATTTAATTTTACAGTTCGATTTCTTTGCTTACTTATCTACTGGTGACTTCCTAAATGTCGCTAAGGGTGAAACAAATGGGAAACATGAATGGGATTTAACAACAAAACAAAATAAATAGTTCATGAACGTGAATCTACTACACTAAACGGCTTGATTATATGATTCTATTAATATTAACATGAACAGGTTGATAGCCTAGATTCGCACTTTATCCGCATTTAACTATCAGACAGCTAATTAATTCAAATCAGTCAAATTGAAGATGCATGTTTAATCTGAGTGAACCACTGATGTTAACTACCCAAATTATCAACACCTACATTGAAACCATGAGCTCAAAGACGCTGAACTCAAAATCAATTACAGATCCAAATTATTTCTGATTTTTTAAATTTTAACAAAACAATGTTAAACTAGCTATACTAAAGCTACGCTGGATAATCACGAGTTCAAGTAGTCCAAAACAGTCCAGTACAAATCCAAACAGTTCAAATCAGTAGAAATAGTTCTAAGTAAACAGTTCCTAGTTCAATACAATTCAAACAAACTAAAACTAGACAATTACACATTGTTGGACTAACTATAACTACAGGCATTCACATGAGCATAGATCTGAAATAATACTTCATTTTATTCCAAATTGTGATTACATCAGTGTGAATTCAACGCGTGTACCTGGATTTGAAATAGAACAAGAAGAATGAGAGTCAGCAGCAGCAGATTGATGATCAACAACAACTCAGAAAACAGAACGAACAGCCCAGAATTGTTTTCAGAGAAGAGTAACACCAATAGTAAACCAAATACACTTCCAGATACCCAAATAGACTATGAACTAATCCCAGGACAACTTCTGAAACCAACAGTCAACAAAACCAGCCTAAAATAGCCTCAATTGGACCCAAACTCACTCGAGATACACCCAAGCACCACCAGAATGTATCAGCAAACAGACTATGGGCTAAATGATGCAATTCAGAAGCTAAAATCAAAATTCACTGGAAATTTTCAATAGAAAAGTATCTCTGAATTTTTTTGGAAAAACTAATGGTTTCTATTGTTTTGGTTTTTGAATTGTTGAATTTTCAAAAATCTAGATCTGAAACTTAAGAGCACTTTTGGGGGGAATTTTCGGAGCTGAAAACNGCCCTTTTATAGGCACATATGAGGTGCAGCTTCAGATTTTAGTTTTACATATTATTCCCTCACTTATTTACTCATTTAGTCCCTTGTTTTCTGACTTGTGTCACAAGTTAGCACACTAAAAGCTACTGAAATTCAATTTCAACCCCCTTCTAGGTGCTTCTAGTAACTTCTAAATTCAGTTACTACAGATTTCTCATGCTGAATTACCTATATTACCCTTACCCTTTCCCCTGAATTACTTAACCTACACAATTTTACCCTAGTTCTTTTCATTCTGGTCAGAACTGACTATAGTTGACTAATCAAAGCAAAGAGAACGATTAAACCATAACCAAATCCAACTGATTGGCCTTTGGTAATAAATCCTAATTAACTGAAATATTATTAGACTAACACAATAACCAACTAACCACTAGATTTAAAAGAAACTGAAATTACACTAATTATTTTCCCCAGAATCAAGATGCAATAAAAAATTGTCACAAACAAACTGATTAATGGAAACAAAATTGAAGACCAAAATACTAACCCAATTAAACTGATTAAACTAAATACTGAACAAAATCAATCAAACCCTAAACTAATCTTAAGCATAAAAGGAATACTAAGACGAGCAGAAATAAAACAACAATCAGAAAAGCTAAAGCACAACAGAAAAAATCTACAAATAGAAAAAGCAAAAGAAATTTATAAAAACACTCACTGATTTTGTACTTTAGTCCGACTGCTTTTAATCTTGTTACTGTTATGCGTCTATTTGGACACTCGACATCAATTGAAATCAACCTGAGCCTTTGAAAACCCAAAAAAAGGTCCAGACTCTTCGAACCCTAGATCCAAAATTGTGAAAGTTCTGAATGAATTTGGGAACAATAATTGGGGATTCAGGTGGAGGAGAGTGAAGGGAGTATGGGGTGTGAGTTTGGTAGGGTTTGGGTGGCGACGCCGCCGCGGGCGGCGGAGACGGTGACTAGTATTTCGAAGATTCGAGGGGTTCTAAGGGTATTTGAGGGGAGAGACTAACGGATTCATGATAAGGGAAGGAAGGGGGTGCTCTGGTGTGATTTTGGGTGTTATTGGAGTGGTTTCCGTCATCGCCGCCGGCGAGTTTTGACGGAGCATAATAGGGCGGCGTCTCTAGGGTTTTGAGAGGGGTGTGTTCTGAGAGATGAGAGATAGGGGGTGGGGTGGGGACGATTCAGACAGTTAAATACCGGAGACCATCACTTCTGAGCCGTTAGATTTACTAACCTCGACGGCTCAGATCCAATCGACCTGAAACGGCGTCGTTTGGTTGGAAGAAAGGCTGGACCGGGTTGGGGCGTTTGGGCCTGGTCTGGAACGGGTATTTGCTCATTTGTTTGGGCTTGAAATTACTTGGCCCAGCTGAATCCCTTCTTCTTATTTTCTATTCTTTTCAAATTAACTCTTTCTTCTTCTTTTTTTTCTTCTTTGTTTTTAGTTTCTTTTAAGAATAACCTAAAAATAGACCTAAATTGATTTTTACTCAAATTATTTTTTTGCAAATTAATTACCATAGTTAAGAAATTAGGAAAAAACTACTAAAATCCACATTGGAAAAAGGCGTACAATGACTATTTTTGTGATTTTCTTTTTATAAAAGCTTAATTACTAAACCATTCTAAAAATGCAAAAGTAACTCCTAAATGCACATGCAACATATATTTTTGTACTTTTATGAATTAAAATGCACAAACAAACATGCAAACAATTATCATGACATGCTACAAAAATTNACCCAATTTATTCCCAAAATTAAACTAATTATTTCCTCAAAAATTGATTAAGTCCTAATTAAGGAAGCTCATGACAAATTCAACATTAATAGTTAAAAATGCCAAAATGAACTATTTCTGTTATTTCCTATTTTCAAAGTAACTTGACTACTAATTAATCCTAATATGTGAGATTAAATCCTAAATGCAAAAGCCAAATATATTTTTTTGTATTTTCCATTAGTTAAAATGCACAACCAAAAATGCAAACAATTACTACAACATGTCACAAAAATCCACAAAATTGCAAAATAATGAAAGAAATCATTTTATTTGAATTTCTAGGAATAATTCATGTAGGGCGAAAATCACGTGCTCACAGCTGCCCCTCTATGCTCGAGAACACGAAGAGTTTTCGGGCAAAGATAAGTGAGCGGATACGAGCGATTTTTGTCCGTTTGAATATTCCGTGTGAAGCATTTTGAAAGAGTTGACCGCACCTTGCTTCAGAGGTTGCCTACATATCCTTGGCTAAAAAGGAATCAAGTCAGTGTAGTTCGGGAAGGTTTGGTAGCTGGGACTACCAGGAGCTGTGATTTCACTGTTGTTGCTGCGGTTACTGGTTGCTGACCTCCTTATTTCACCAAGTCGAAATAAAAATAAGCTAGACTAAGCTATGATCTATGAATTACAAAGAGTCCTATCCATGTCTTCATCTTGCGGTTCTTGTTGCCTTGAACTTGTATCCTTCCGATGGAATTCTGTTGTTGCCTTGCATTATGATCGGAGATGTTCTGCCATTCCTCCGAGTGATGCTTGACTGCTGAAATTTGAAATATATGCCTCCATTCTGCAGGCGGGCTCCTGATTGCTGACGTTTGAAAAGTATTTCCTTATTCTCCAGGTGGGCTCCTGATTGCTGAACTTGAAACGTATTCCCTTGTTCTCCAGGTGGGCTCCTGACTTCAACAAAACAAACAAACAAAGAAAATTTTCTGCCCCAGTGGTGGCTGGGCACATCATGTTATCAAATATTAAAAATTAAAAGATAGAATTTGAATTGTACTTCCCTTGTTCTCCAGGTGGGCGCCTGATTGCTGAAGCTTGAAAAGTATTCCCTTGTTCTCCAGGTGGGCTCCTGATTGCTGAACTTGAAAAGTATTCCCTTGTTCTCTAGGTGGGCTCCTGATTGCTGAACTTGAAAAGTATTCCCTTGTTCTCCAGGTGGGCTCCTGACTGCAACAAAATAAACAAACAAAGAAAATTTTCTGCCCCAGTTTGGTGGCTGGGTACAGCATGTTATCAAATATTAAAAATTAAAAGCTAAAATTTGTATTGTACTTCCCTTGTTCTCCAGGTGGGCGCCTGATTGCTGAAGCTTGAAAAGTATTCCCTTGTTCTCCAGGTGGGCTCCTGACTGCAACAAAATAAACAAACAAAGAAAATTTTCTGCCCCAGTTTGGTGGCTGGGTACAGCATGTTATCAAATATTAAAAATTAAAAGCTAAAATTTGTATTGTACTTCCCTTGTTCTCAAGGTGGGCTCCTGACTGCTGAAACTTGAAAAGTATTCCCTTGTTCTCCAGGTGGGCTCCTGATTGCTGAACTTGAAAAGTATTCCCTTGTTCTCCAGGTGGGCTCCTGACTGCTGAACTTGAAAAGTATTCCCTTGTTCTCCAGGTGGGCTCCTGATTACTGAACTTGAAACGTATTCCCTTGTTCTCCAGGTGGGCTCCTGACTGCAACAAATAAACAAACAAAGAAAATTTTCTGCCCCAGTTTTGTGGCTGGGCACAGATATGAGTGTTAAATTGAATTATTCTACCAACTATTACAAGGATTTGAAAGCTAAGTCCTATTATCCAGGGAGGTCCTGACAACTCCTAACAGTTACGAACCTAAGTTATATTTTCTAAAGGTAGTACTCCCACCACACTTGTTATCAAAAAGACTTTAAACTACCTCCTATTATCCAGGAGGGTCCTGACAATCTTCTAACTAAAAGTACGGCTTCCACCATATTTTGCTATCTAAACCGACCTTAAAACTACACCCCATTATCCAGGAGGGTCCTGAAAACTTCTAATTGAATCCTATCTTAAACATGCCGATTTTGAAACCCACTTATGCTCATTTGGGGTACAGTTATGCTAAATTGTGCTACTCATGATTTTCTTGACATTTAAACTAAGTCCCATTTTCCAAGGAGGGCCCTGAGAGTTTCCAGTCATACCTGTTTGGGTAGCTTACCTTTCCTTACGGAGGGTTTCTCCGAAGCAAACAA